>NW_027394276.1:10543219-10671909 GCF_049309525.1 Garra rufa
CAAACAATGAAAGACTTAGTGACCCTTTATATTTTCTCAAAATATCAGACTCTCAAAGATCAGATGTATTTATTTCGATTACACTATATATATATGTGCATTTCTCAAAGATGGTCTATAAGCAAGATAGCATGTTTCACTCTCTATCTCTATCTCCCTCTCTCCCTTTCACCCCTCCCCCCTTTAGCCACTCTAACTGTCATTCTGCAGTGACTTAACACAGTCAGGCAGAGTGAGGTTTATGAGTTCTTTTTTTAATTTTCTTTAATTCATAGAAGCTTGTATAATTTTTTTATTTCCAGCACTTGCTCAAAATGATTAGATCTCTGTGTGAAAAAAGTTTTAAAGAGTTTGGATGCTGCACTTTAAAGATATAAAAATATTTTTTACTATATCTTTAAAAAATCACCACGTCCACACCGTTCAAGATATCCCGAATCCGCTCGCAATTTAACATCTTCAGAATCTTCTCTTCATGTTAAAAAAGTTTGGTGTGAATACCTTGATGTTCTCAGAAGTAGTGTGAATTTGTTTACAGCCTGATTTTTCAAAAAATCCACATTCAAATCAAAATAGCCGGCTTCCTGTTGGTCTTAGCTAATGAGTTTGATTTAGAAAGTTGTCCAGATTGATGAGATTAATATATGTACAGAGTTTGGTGACTGCAGGAAAAACTAACCCCCCAACTTTTGTCAAAAGATGGCGCTATAGAGTGCCTGCTCCACGCCCATTTATGACCTTTTGCCAGTGTCTAACTATCATTAATATTGATGTGTGTGTTGAGTTTCATGAAATTCTAAGCATGTTATCTGCCTCGAAAAGACAGGAATCTAATTTTAAAGTTTGACATGTTGCCATGGCAACAGCATTCGATTTATCATCGACCCCTTTACATATTCTTATCGGCCGTGTTTTGACATGATTTTGATGAAGTTTAAAGAAAATCGAGTAAAATTAAGAGGCTGATTTCAAAGCATTTTGAAAATGACACACTTCCTGCTCCCAGTTGGTGGCGCTATAACTTTGACTCATAATAGTCACATTTATGGAATCGGCATCATACAACGAACAAACTGGTGAAGTTTCATCAGAATCAGGCAATGTGTGCAACAGTTATTAGACACTTCCTGTTTCTCATTTCTCGCCATAACTTTGTCGCCTTGCCACGGCCAAACCGTTCGAGATATCAAAAATCTCCTCGCAATTTAGCGTCCCCAATGTCTTGAGATCATGCTGACCGAGTTTGGTGACAATCCAATGGAATTCCCTGGGAGGAGTACGTTAAATTCCAGAGCATGCGCTTTTTAAACAGCCCTAAATATCTCACTTCCTGTTGCGTGGAGCCTATGACATAGAGTACAAAAGTTATTTGGCTCAGTGAGATCTATATGTGTACCGAGTTTCATATCAGTACGTGCAAGTATGTGTGCGCAGTACATCAAGTTTTCAAACTGTGTTCCAGGGGGCGCTGTAGAGGCCCTGAACCACGCCCGGGTCCCAGCCTCTGTGGCGTCCTGATGGCCGCAGATTCCGACGTGTGTGCAAATTTTCAAGAGTTTTTGAGTATGTTAAGGCCCCCAAAAGTGCCCGGAAGTTTAAAAAAAAAAAAAATTAAAGCTGCAAGCAGCGATGACCGGGCCCTCGCCGTCTGTGCAGTCGCCATCCCGATAGCATCAGGAAAACGGTGCCCAGTTGGTACATGCATTCACAGTAACCCTTTGGACTAACCCTAACTGTCTCTCCTCCTCTCTGACTCTTTCTCTTACCACCCATCCCCCCCTCCTTACACTCAGCCACTTACCACACAAACACACACATAGAGTGCAGAGCAGAGTGAGATTTTCTTTCATTCGTGGAGTTTTGTATAATTATGAAATGAACTGTGTTTGATCAGAATGAATAGTTATTTGTATGAAAAAAGTTTCAAAGAGTTAGGAAGCTGCACTTTAAATATATAATAAATCATTGAAAATGGAAAATGAAATTCTAAGCACGCTATCTGCCTCAAAAACACAGGAAACAAATATTTGAATGTATTTTTTATTTTTATTTATTTGCCATGGCAACAGCATTTGATGCATCAGGGACGCCTTTACAGACTCTCATCGTCCGTGTTTTTACATTATTCTGATGTAGTTTGAAGAAAATCGAGTACAAATAAATTGTTCATTGTTCGTTCGTGTTTGTAAGTTCATTAACCATTGTTAACAAAAGAGACCCTATTTTAAATAGTTACCATGTTTTATGATCTACAACCATTTTTAAATATTATTTTAATGATCTATAAGCATCTGTGAAATAATTATAAACAAATATATAAAAAATTAAAGCTGCAAGCAGCGATGAACGGGCCCCTCGCACACGGGCTCACCGCCGACCGGTGGCTTTAGGAACACAGCAAATGGTGGGTAGTATGCTTTTAATACAGTAAAAATAGGAGAAATATGTCAAAGTCACTTAAATGTGCCAAATTTCCTGCTGCCAGCTGGTGGCGCTATGCCTATATCTGATTATTGGCATGTAGATGTGTTCAGGCCAGCACTTTCATTAAACATATGAAGTTTGGTGCAGATTTACCTTGGTATGTTTGAGTTAGTGAAAGATATGATATATCCTGCTGCCAACAGGTGGCGCTATGATAATATCTGAATATTGGCCTTTAGTGTCTTCAGGCCAGGACTCTTACCAAACATGTGAAGTTTGAGGCAGATCAGACATTTTATGGCTGAGTTATAACAACTTCTATGTCCATGGCGAAACATCAAACTTTGTCACGCCGCCACAGACACGCCCTTTAACGAAAACTCAAGATCTTCGTAATTTAACATCTCTAAGGCCTCTAGATCAGACTGACCAAATATAATGTTGATATCATTAAATCTCTAGGAGGAGTTTGATACAAGTCATTTCCTCTTGCCAACAGGTGGCGCTGTGATTATAATAGAATTTTGGCCTTCAGATGTGTTCAGGCCAGGACTCTTATCAAATATGTGAAGTTTGAGGCAAATCGGACATTTTATGGCTGAGTTATAACAAGTTTTATATCCATGGTGAGACCTCGAAATTTGTCAGGCCGCCACGGACACGCCCTTCATCGAAAACTCAAGATCTTCACAATTTAACATCACTAAAGCCTTTTTATCAGACTGACCGATTTTGGTGTTGATCTGATTAAATTTCTTGGAGGAGTTTGTTGCAGAGTACAGCATGACACTTCCTGTTGCCAGCAGGTGGCGCTATGAGTAAAACTGAATATGGGCATGTAGATGTCATCAGATTAGGAGTGTTATAACACATGTGAAGTTTGGGACAGATCGGACATTGTATGCCTGAGTTATAGCAACTTCCTTTTTCATGGCGAAACATCGAAATTTGCGAGGCCGCCACGGACACGCCCTCTGATGAAAACTCTAGATCTTCACAATTTAACGTCACAAAGGGCTTTAGACTAGACTCTGCAAATTTGGTGTTGATCCGAATAAATCTCTAGGAGGAGTTCGTTCAAGTATGACGCCTGAAAATGGCAAAAATGACACAAATTTTGTTGAGAATATTAATATTAACCGACTTCCTGTTGGGTTCCGGATTTTGCTCCAAGAGGCTTTTTTGTAGGTATTGGTGTGTTACATGTGTGTACCGATTTCCGTGCATGTACGTGAATCAAAGCTGAAAGCGCACACCGCTGAACGTCTAAAGGTGGCGCTGTGGAGCCATTTTGCCACACCCACTTCTGAACCCCATATCAGACGTAAATTTTCGCGAGGTTTGATGTGTGTGCAAAGTTTTGTGAGTTTTCGGGCATGTTTAGGTCCTCTAAAATGCGATTCATTTTGGAGAAGAATAATAATAATAATTAAAGCTGCAAGCAGCGATGAACGGGCCCTCGCACACGGGCTCACCGCCGACCGGTGGCTTTAGGAACACAGCAAATGGTGGATAGTATGCTTTTAATACAGTAAAAATAGGAGAAATATGTCAAAGTCACTTAAATGTGCCAAATTCCCTGCTGCCAGCTGGTGGCGCTATGCCTATAACTGATTATTGGCATGTAGATGTGTTCAGGCCAGCACTTTCATCAAACATATGAAGTTTGGTGCAGATTGGCCTTGGTATGTTTGAGTTAGTGAAAGATATGATATATCCTGCTGCCAACAGGTGGCGCTATGATAATATCTGAATATTGGCCTTTAGGTGTCTTCAGGCCAGGACTCTTACCAAACCTGTGAAGTTTGAGGCAGATCGGACATTTTATGGCTGAGTTATAACAACTTCTATGTCTATGGCGAAACATCAAACTTTGTCACGCCGCCACAGACACGCCCTTTAACGAAAACTCAAGATCTTAGCAATTTAACATCTGTAAGACCTCTAGATCAGACTGACCAAATATAATGTTGATATCATTAAATCTCTAGGAGGAGTTTGATACAAGTCATTTCCTGTTGCCAACAGGTGGCGCTGTGATTATAATAGAATATTGGCCTTCAGATGTGTTCAGGCCAGGACTCTTATCGAATATGTGAAGTTTGAGGCAAATCGGACATTTTATGGCTGAGTTATAACAAGTTTTATATCCATGGCGATACCTCGAAATTTGTCAGGCCGCCACGGACACGCCCTTCAACGAAAACTCAAGATTTTCGCAATTTAACATCACTAAAGCCTTTTTATTAGACTGACCGATTTTGGTGTTGATCTGTATAAATCTCTAGGAGGAGTTTGTTGTAGAGTACAGCGTGACACTTCCTGTTGCCAGCAGGTGGCGCTATGAATATAACTGAATATGGGCATGTAGATGTCTTCAGGTCAGGAGTGTTATCACACATGTGAAGTTTGGGACAGATCGGACATTTTATGCCTGAGTTATAGCAACTTCCTTTTTTATGGTGAAACATCGAAATTTGCGAGGCCGCCACGGACACGCCCTCCGATGAAAACTCTAGATCTTCACAATTTAACGTCACAAAGGGCTTTAGACTACACTCAGCAAATTTGGCGTTGATCCGAATAAATCTCTAGGAGGAGTTCGTTAAAATACAAGGCCAGAAAATGGCAAAAATGACACAAATTTTGATGAGAATATTAATATTAACCGACTTCCTGTTCGGTTCCGGATTTTGCTCCAAGAGGCTTTTTTGTAGGTGTTGGTGTGTTACATGTGTGTACCGATTTTCGTGCATGTACGTGAATCACAGCTGAATGCGCACACCGCGGAACGTGTAAAGGTGGCGCTGTCGAGCCATTTTGCCACACCCACTTCTGAAACCCATATCAGACGTAAATTTTCGCCAGGTCTGATGTGTGTGCGAAGTTTCATGAGTTTTCGGGTATGTCTAAGCCCTCAAAAATGCGATTCATTTTGGAGAATAATAATAATAATAATAATAATAATAATAATAATAATAAACGAAGCAGATCCAATAGGGTCCTCACACCATCGGTGCTCGGGCCCTAATTAAAGCTGCAAGCAGCGATGAACGGGCCCTCGCACCCGGGCTCACCGCCGACCGGTGGCTTTAGGAAAACAGCAAACGGTGGGCAGTATGCTTTTAATACAGTAAATGTAGGAAAAATAGATCAAAGTCACTTAAATGTGCAAAACCTCCTGCTGCCAGCTGGTGGCGCTATGCCTATAACTGATTATTGACATGTAGATGTGTTCAGGCCAGCACTTTCATCAAACATATGAAGTTTGGTGCAGATTGACCTTGGTATGTTTAAGTTAGTGCAAGATATGATATATCCTGCTGTCAATAGGTGGCGCTATGATAATATCTGAATATTGGCCTTAAGATGTCTTCAGGCCAGGACTCTTATCGAATATGTGAAGTTTGAGGCAAATCGGACATTTTATGGCTGAGTTATAACAAGTTTTATATCCATGGCGAGACCTCGAAATTTGTCAGGCCGCCACGGACACGCCCTTTACCGAAAACTCAAGATCTTTACAATTTAACATCGCTAAGGCCTTTATATTAGACTGACCGAATTTGGAGTTGATCTGTATAAATCTCTAGGAGGAGTTGGTTGTAGAGTACAGCATGACACTTCCTGTTGCCTGCAGGTGGCGCTATGACTATAACTGAATATGGGCATGTAGATGTCTTCAGGTCAGGAGTGTTATCACACATGTGAAGTTTGGGACAGATCGGACATTTTATGCCTAAGTTATAGCAACTTCCTTTTTCATGGCGAAACATCGAAATTTGTGAGGCCGCCACGGACACGCCCTCTGATGAAAACTCTAGATCTTCACAATTTAACGTCACAAAGGGCTTTAGATTAGACTCACCAAATTTGGTGTTGATCGGAATAAATCTCTAGGAGGAGTTCGTTCAAGTATGACACCTGAAAATGGCAAAAATTACACAAATTTTGCTGAGAAAATTAATAATAACCGACTTCCTGTTGGGTTTCGGATTTTATCTCAAGAGGCTTTTTTGTAGGTATTGGTGTGTTACATGTGTGTACCGATTTTTGTGCATGTACGATAATCACAGCTGAATGCGCACACCGCGGAACGTGTAAAGGTGGCGCTATTGAGCCATTTTGCCACACCCACTTCTGCAACCCATATCAGACGTCCATTTTCGCCAGGTCTGATGTGTGTGCAAAGTTTCGTTAGTTTTCGGGTATGTTTAGGCCCTCAAAAATGCGATTCATTCCGGATAAGAATAATAATAATAATTAAAGCTGCAAGCAGCGATGACCGGGCCCTCGCCGTCTGCGCAGTCGCCATCCCGATAGGATCAGGAAAACGGTGCCCAGTTGGCACATGCATTCACAGTAACCCTTTGGACTAACCCTAACTGTCTCTCCTCCTCTCTGACTCTTTCTCTTACCACCCATCCCCCCTCCTTACACTCAACCACTTACCACACAAACACACACATTGAGTGCAGAGCAGAGTGAGATCAGATATGTTTTTTTATTTTCTTTCATTTGTGGAGTTTTGTATAATTATGAAATGAACTGTGTTTGATCAGAAAGAATAGTTATTTGTATGAAAAAAGTTTCAAAGAGTTAGGATGCTGCACTTTAAATATATAATAAATCATTGAAAATTGAAAATGGAAAATGAAATTCTAAGCACGCTATCTGCCTTAAATATCACAGGAAACAAATATTTGAATGTATTTTTTATTTTTATTTATTTGCCATGGCAACAGCATTTGATGCATCAGGGCTTTTACATTATTCTGATGAAGTTTGAAGAAAATCGAGTACAAATATATTGTTCGTTGTTTGTTCGTGTTTGTTAGTTCATTAACCATTGTTAACAAAAGAGACCCTATTTTAAATAGTTACCATGTTTTATGGTCTACAAGCATTTTTAAATATTATTTTAATAATCTATAAGCATCTGTGAAATAATTATAAACAAATATATTAAAAATAAATACATATTAACTTAGTTGATTTTTTTTTTGGCCTTTTTGTATTTGTTTCTCATTCTAATTAAGTGAACTGAGCAGTATAGTTTCATACTTATAAGATTTTTTGTTCTACCAGTGAGAGTGTATATATGTATTTAAATCATATAATTTTTCCTTAAAAGATAAAAAAAAAAGATTTTAATGCTCTTTAAGCACCTATACAAAATAATTATGTAAAATTACACTGACAGTACAGTATATATCAACTGATTCTATGGATTATTGTCATTCTTATACACTGAGAATGAGCTAAATAGCATTAGAGGTCAAACGATTCCTTATTTTATGAGGACCTCTAGTGTTCATCCCTGGTATTAGAGCTTTAATCTGACAAATTTATGTGACACTTTTAATGTTTTGGGGGCCTCTGAGCATGATAACATTTTGAAACTACACGTATTTCCTAAGAATTTCTTGTTCTTTATATGTAAAAAGTTTTGATGAGTTAGAATAATGCAATTTAAAGATATATGAAAATAACTCTTCATCTTTTTTATTGTTACTTTCATAAATCACCACATCAACACTGTTCAAGATATCCCAAAGCCATTCACAATATAGGGAACATTTTCCCTATATTCTGATGATGACGATAAGAACATGTAATTCATGAGGATAACAAAATGTTATTATTGCTTGCTTTACGTCCACCACTTCTGCTTAAATGTCATCGTTACCTATCTGTACAATTTGTGTGTGGATATTGCTTTGCAGGTGACTCCTGTTATAAGACATCACTTTTAAGCGCTACATAACTAAGAAAGAATCAATTAGGAAAACGGTGCCCAGTTGGCACATGCATTCACAGTAACCCTCAGTCAGTTGGATTTAAAGTTTACTGAATTGAAAGGGTTAAACTTTAAAATCAACACACAGACACATACACACAATATATAAAATTGCCAACCAGTTTCATTTGTTAACATTAACTATATTAGTTAACATTAACAATAATTAAATAGTATTTATTAATGTTAATTAATATTAAGCTAAAAAAAAAGTATTCATATATTGTTTAATGGTAAAATAGTATATTTTAACATTAGTTTATGTACTGTGAATTAACATGAACATGAACACAGTTCATGTGGGTGTACAGCAATACACAAAGTGCTCTATAAACGCTTCTTTCTTTCAAAATATCTTTAAAAATCAAGTTGAGTATTGTAATGGGGCGATATATATATATATATAACTGATCTTAAAATGGTAAAATTTTCAGATGTTTTGAACAGATAGCAGCAAAGTTTGTTTTGTTGACAAAGTTTGTCTTGAAACTGTTAATTAAAATGTTATATTCAATAAATAACACTATGAAAATAAATGTCTATCAATGAAGATAAACCGCTCATGCTAAAAAGTTGTATTTTTCTTAATCTTTTGCTATGTGACTGAATAGGACAAGTTCATGGTACAGTTTAGTAAAAAATAAATAAAAAAACAACAACTGCAAAATACAAACAATGAAAGACTTAATGACCCTTTATATTTTCTCAAAATATCAGACTCTCAAAGATCAAACATATTTATGTAACATCAATGTGCATTTTTTCCTCAAAGATGGTCTTTAGCAAGACAGCATGTTCTACTCTCTCTCCCTCTCTCCCTTTCACCCCTCCCCCTTCAGTCTCTCTTCAGTCACTTAATGGTGACTGAACACAGACACTCAAGGCAGAGTGACAGCAGGCTTCTGATTTCTTTTTTTAATTTTCTTTAATTCGTAGAAGCTTGAATTAAATTGATATTTACAGCACTTGCTCAGAATGATAAGATCTCTGTGTGAAAAAAGTTTTAAATAGTTAAGATGCTGCACTTTAAAGATATAGAAAATGACGGTTATACATCTTTAAAAAAATCACCACGTCAACACCGTTCAAGATATCCCAAAACCGCTCGCAATTTAACATCTTCAGAATCTTCTCTCCATGTTAAAAAAGTTTGGTGTGAACAGCTTGTTCTTCTTAGGAGGAGTATAAATTTGTTTACAGCCTGATTTTTCCAAAAATCCACATTCAAATCAAAATAGCCGGCTTCCTGTTGGTGTTAGCTAATTAGTTTAATTTAGAAAGTTGTCCAGATTGATGAGAACAATATATGTACAGAGTTTGGTGACTGTAGGAAAAACTAACCCCCCAACTTTTGTCAAAAGATGGCGCTATAGAGTGCCTGCTCCACGCCCATTTATGATCTTTTGCCAGTGTCTAACTATCATTAATATTGATGTGTGTGTTGAGTTTCATGAAATTCTAAGCATGTTATCTGCCTCGAAAAGACAGGAATCTAATTTTAAAGTTTGAGACGTTGCCATGGCAACAGCATTTGATTTATCATCGACCCCTTTACATATTCTTATCGGCCGTGTTTTGACATGATTTTAATGAAGTTTAAAGAAAATCAAGTAAAATTAAGAGGCTGATTTCAAAGCATTTTGAAAATGACACGCTTCCTGCTGCCAGTTGGTGGCGCTATAACTTTGACTCATAATAGTCACCTTTATGGAATCGGCATCATACAACGAACAATCTGGTGAAGTTTCATCAGAATCAGGCAATGTGTGCAACAGTTATTAGACACTTCCTGTTTCTCATTTCTCGCCATAACTTTGTCGCCTTGCCACGGCCAAACCGTTCGAGATATCAAAAATCCCCTCGCAATTTAGCGTCCCCAATGTCTTGAGATCATGCTGACCGAGTTTGGTGACAATCGTATGGAAATCCTGGGAGGAGTACGTTAAATTCCAGAGCATGCGCTTTTTATACAGCCCTAAATATCTCACTTCCTGTTGCATTGAGAAAATGACATAGAGTACAAAAGTTGTTCAGCTCAATGAGTTCTATATGTGTACCGAGTTTCATATGTGTACGTTCAAGTATGTGTGCTATATGGCCCTCAAAATTCCAGGGGGCGCTGTAGAGTCCCCTTGCCACGCCCCGGTACCAGCCTCTGTGGCGTCCTGAGGGCCGCAGATTCCAACATGTGTGCAAATTTTCAAGAGTTTTTGAGTATGTTAAGACCCCCTTAAGTGCCCGGAAGGTTAACAAAAAAAAAAAATAAAAAAAAAAATAAGAATCCTTAGAAGAACAATAGGGCCTTCGCCCTTTTGGGCTCGGGCCCTAATTAAAGCTGCAAGCAGCGATGGTAGGGCCCTCGCACTCGGGCTCACCGCCAATCGGTGGCAAATGGTGGGCACTATGCTATTAACACAGTAAATGTAGGAGGAATATGTCAAAGTCATTGATATGTGCCAATCTTCCTGCTGCCAGCTGGTGGCGCTATGCCTATAACTGAATATTGGCATGCAGATGTGTTCAGGCCAGTGCTTTCATGAAACATATGAAGTTTGGTGAAGCTTGAACATGGCATGCTTGAGTGTAAGTCATGACATATCCTGCTGCCAACAGGTGGCGCTATTACGAAATATTGGCTTTTAGATGTCTTCAGGCCAGGACTATTGGCAAACATGTCAAGTTTGGTGCAAATTGTACATTGCATGCTTATGTTAGTGTAAAACAAGTAATTTGCTGTTGCCAGCTGGTGGCGCTATGACTATAACTAAATACTGGCATGTAAATGTATTCAGGCCAGGACTCTTATCAAACATATTAAGTTTGGGGCTGATTGGACATTGCATGCCTGAGTTACAGTAACTTCCTGTTTCATTGCATTAAGAGTATGCTTTAGCACTTAGCTAAATGTTGCTAACATTTTTCTAGCATGTTGCTACCCTATTTAACACTTGTTGATATTTTTAAAATGTTGCTTGGCATCCACAACAGTATTAAACATGTGACTTCCTGTTGCCAGCAGGTGGCACTATGACTATAACTGAATATGGGCATTGGCTTGTGTTCAGACCAGCACTCTTATCAAACATATTAAGCTTGGGTCAGATTGGACATTGTATGCATGAGTTACACTTATTTTTCTTTGTATTAATATCATGCTTTAGCTCTTAGCTAAGTGTTGCTAGCATGTTTTAACATGATTCTAGCATGATGCTAGCCTATTTAAAACTCGCTAAAGCTTTTTAATATGTTGCTAGGAGTCCGTAACACCATTAAACATCACTTCCTGTTGTCAGCAGGTGGCGCTGTGACTATAACTGAATATGGGCATGTATATATCTTCAGGCCAAGAGTCTTATCAAACATGTGAAGTTTGGGGCTGATTGGACATTGCATGCCTGAGTTACAGTAACTTCCTGTTTTATGTCTTTAACAACATGCTTTAGCACTAAGTAAGTGTTGCTAGCATGTTTGAGTACGTTTTAAACTAGTTTAGCACTCAATGGCTTTTTTAGTGTGTTGCTAATAGTGTGTCACAGTGTTAAACATGTCACTTCCTGTTGACAGTAGGTGGCGCTATAACTATAACTGAATATTGGCATGTAGACATCTTCAGGTCATGACTGTTATCAAACATGTGAAGTTTGGGGCTGATTGGACATTGCATGCCTGAGTTACAGTAACTTCCTGTTTCATTGCATTAAGAGCATGCTTTAGCACTTAGCTAAATGTTGCTAACATGTTATAGCATGTTTCTAGCATGTTTCTACCCTTTTTAACAGTTGTTGATTTTTTTTAAATTTTGCTAGTCATCCACAACAGTATTAAACATATGGCTTCCTGTTACCAGCTGGTGGCGCTATGACTATAACTGAATACAGGCATGGGCGTGTGTTTAGGCCAGGATTCTTATCAAACGTGTTAAGTTTGGGGCTGATTGGACATGGTATGCCTGAGTTAGAGTAACTTCCTGTTTTATTGTATTATTAGCATGCTTTAGCATATTAGCTAAGTGTTGCTAGCATGCTTTATTATTTTTGTAGCATGTTGAATATTAAGTTTGGGTCAGATTCAACAGTATATACATGAGTTACAGCAATTTCTTTTTGTATTTTTATTAATAGCATGCTTTAGCTCTTAGCTAAGTGTTGCTAGCATGTTTTAGCATGTTTGTAGCATGTTGCTAGCCTATTTACAACTTCTTAACGCTTTTCAATATGTTGCTAAGAGTCCGTAACAGTGTTAAACATGTCATTTCCTGTTGTCAGCAGGTGGCGCTATGACTATAACTGAATTTGGGCACTGACATGTGTTCAGGACGAGACTGTCATCAAACATGTGAAGTTTGAGGCAGATCGGACATCGTATGCCTGAGTTATAGCAACTTCCTTTTTCATGGCGAAACATCAAAGTTTGTCAGGCCGCCACGGACACGCCCATCGACGAAAACTCTAAAGCTTCGCAATTTAACATCGCAAAGGCCTTATGATGACACTCAGCAAATTTGAAGATGATCGGATAAAAACTGTAGGAGGAGTTCGTTAAAGTACGAGGCCTGAAAATGGCAAATACTGCACAAAAATCGTACAGGAAATTCAATATAACGGACTTCCTGTTGGGTTTCGGATGTTGCACCAGGAGACTTTTTTGTAGGTATTGGTGTGTTACATATGTGTACCGAGTTTCGTACATGTACGTGAAACGTAGCTCGAGGTGCACTCCGTTGAAATTTTATAGGTGGCGCTATCGAGCCATTTTGCCACACCCACTTTTGAAAACCATATCAGATGTAAATTTTCGCCAGGTCTGATGCGTGTGCAAAGTTTCGTGAGTTTTCGGGCATGTTTAGGCCCTCAAAAAGACTTTTCATTTTGGAGAAGAAGAAGAATAATAATAAACGGAGCAATTCCAATAGGGTCCTCGCACTGTAGTGCTCGGGCCCTAATAAACGGAGCAATTCCAATAGGGTCCTCGCACTGTAGTGCTCGGGCCCTAATTAAAGCTGCAAGCAGCGATGGTAGGGCCGTCGCACTCGGGCTCACCGCCAATCGGTGGCGAATGGTGGGCACTATGCTATTAACACAGTAAATGTAGGAGGAATATGTCAAAGTCATTGATATGTGCCAATCTTCCTGCTGCCAGCTGGTGGCGCTATGCCTATAACTGAATATTGGCATGCAGATGTGTTCAGGCCAGTGCTTTCATGAAACATATGAAGTTTGGTGAAGCTTGAACATGGCATGCTTGAGTGTAAGTCATGACATATCCTGCTGCCAACAGGTGGCGCTATTACGAAATATTGGCTTTTAGATGTCTTCAGGCCAGGACTATTGGCAAACATGTCAAGTTTGGTGCAAATTGTACATTGCATGCTTATGTTAGTGTAAAACAAGTAATTTGCTGTTGCCAGCTGGTGGCGCTATGACTATAACTAAATACTGGCATGTAAATGTATTCAGGCCAGGACTCTTATCAAACATATTAAGTTTGGGGCTGATTGGACATTGCATGCCTGAGTTACAGTAACTTCCTGTTTCATTGCATTAAGAGTATGCTTTAGCACTTAGCTAAATGTTGCTAACATTTTTCTAGCATGTTGCTACCCTATTTAACACTTGTTGATATTTTTAAAATGTTGCTGGGCATCCACAACAGTATTAAACATGTGACTTCCTGTTGCCAGCAGGTGGCACTATGACTATAACTGAATATGGGCATTGGCTTGTGTTCAGACCAGCACTCTTATCAAACATATTAAGCTTGGGTCAGATTGGACATTGTATGCATGAGTTACACTTATTTTTCTTTGTATTAATATCATGCTTTAGCTCTTAGCTAAGTGTTGCTAGCATGTTTTAACATGATTCTAGCATGATGCTAGCCTATTTAAAACTCGCTAAAGCTTTTTAATATGTTGCTAGGAGTCCGTAACACCATTAAACATCACTTCCTGTTGTCAGCAGGTGGCGCTGTGACTATAACTGAATATGGGCATGTATATATCTTCAGGCCAAGAGTCTTATCAAACATGTGAAGTTTGGGGCTGATTGGACATTGCATGCCTGAGTTACAGTAACTTCCTGTTTTATGTCTTTAACAACATGCTTTAGCACTAAGTAAGTGTTGCTAGCATGTTTGAGTACGTTTTAAACTAGTTTAGCACTCAATGGCTTTTTTAGTGTGTTGCTAATAGTGTGTCACAGTGTTAAACATGTCACTTCCTGTTGACAGTAGGTGGCGCTATAACTATAACTGAATATTGGCATGTAGACATCTTCAGGTCATGACTGTTATCAAACATGTGAAGTTTGGGGCTGATTGGACATTGCATGCCTGAGTTACAGTAACTTCCTGTTTCATTGCATTAAGAGCATGCTTTAGCACTTAGCTAAATGTTGCTAACATGTTATAGCATGTTTCTAGCATGTTTCTACCCTTTTTAACAGTTGTTGATTTTTTTTAAATGTTGCTAGTCATCCACAACAGTATTAAACATATGGCTTCCTGTTACCAGCTGGTGGCGCTATGACTATAACTGAATACAGGCATGGGCGTGTGTTTAGGCCAGGATTCTTATCAAACGTGTTAAGTTTGGGGCTGATTGGACATGGTATGCCTAAGTTAGAGTAACTTCCTGTTTTATTGTATTATTAGCATGCTTTAGCATATTAGCTAAGTGTTGCTAGCATGCTTTATTATTTTTGTAGCATGTTGAATATTAAGTTTGGGTCAGATTCAACAGTATATACATGAGTTACAGCAATTTCTTTTTGTATTTTTATTAATAGCATGCTTTAGCTCTTAGCTAAGTGTTGCTAGCATGTTTTAGCATGTTTGTAGCATGTTGCTAGCCTATTTACAACTTGTTAACGCTTTTCAATATGTTGCTAAGAGTCCGTAACAGTGTTAAACATGTCATTTCCTGTTGTCAGCAGGTGGCGCTATGACTATAACTGAATTTGGGCACTGACATGTGTTCAGGACCAGACTGTCATCAAACATGTGAAGTTTGAGGCAGATCGGACATCGTATGCCTGAGTTATAGCAACTTCCTTTTTCATGGCGAAACATCAAAGTTTGTCAGGCCGCCACGGACACGCCCATCGACGAAAACTCTAAAGCTTCGCAATTTAACATCACAAAGGCCTTATGATGACACTCAGCAAATTTGAAGATGATCGGATAAAAACTGTAGGAGGAGTTCGTTAAAGTACGAGGCCTGAAAATGGCAAAAACTGCACAAAAATCGTACAGGAAATTCAATATAACGGACTTCCTGTTGGGTTTCGGATGTTGCACCAGGAGACTTTTTTGTAGGTATTGGTGTGTTACATATGTGTACCGAGTTTCGTACATGTACGTGAAACGTAGCTCGAGGCGCACTCCGTTGAAATTTTATAGGTGGCGCTATCGAGCCATTTTGTCACACCCACTTTTGAAAACCATATCAGATGTAAATTTTCGCCAGGTCTGATGCGTGTGCAAAGTTTTGTGAGTTTTCGGGCATGTTTAGGCCCTCAAAAAGACTTTTCATTTTGGAGAAGAAGAAGAATAATAATAAACGGAGCAATTCCAATAGGGTCCTCGCACTGTAGTGCTCGGGCCCTAATAATAATAATAATAATTAAAGCTGCGAGCAGCGATGAACGGGCCCTCGCACCCGGGCTCACCGCCGACCGGTGGCTTCAGGAAAACAGCAAACGGTGGGCAGTATGCTTTTAATACAGTAAATATAGAAAAAATATGTCATAAGTCATTTAAATGTGCCAAACTTGCCGCTGCCAGCTGGTGGCGCTATGCCTATAACTGATTATTGGCATGTAGATGTGTTCAGGCCAGCACTATTATCAAACATATGAAGTTTGGTGCAGATTGACCTTGGTATGTTTGAGTTAGTGAAATATATGATATATCCTGCTGCCAACAGGTGGCGCTATGATAATATCTGAATATTGGTCTTTAGGTGTCTTCAGGCCAGGACTCTTACCAAACCTGTGAATTTTGTGGCAGATCAGACAGTTTCAGGCTAAGTTATAACCACTTCTATGTCTATGCAGAAACATCAAACTTTGTCAGGCCACCACGGACATGCCCTTTAATGAAAACTCAAGATCTTCACAATTTAACATCTCTAAGGCCTCAAGATCAGACTGACCAAATATAATGTTGATTTAATTAAATGCAATCAATGCAAGGACTTCAGATAGATGCCAACTGTGAACCAGTATGCTACAAATTCCCTATTTTCTGATGATGATAAGAACATGTAATTCAGGATGATAGCAAAATGTTATTATTGCTTCCTTTACATCCACCACTTCTGCTTAAATGTCATTGTTACCTATCTGAACAATTTTTGTATAATATATTTTTGTATAAAATCAATTTTTGTCATAACTAAGAATCAATAAGGAAGACGGTGCCCAGTTGGCACATGCATTCACAGTAACCCTCTGCTAGTTTGGATTTTAAGTTTACAGAATTGAAAGGGTTACACTTTAAAATCAACACACAGACACATACACACAAAATATAAAATGTTGCCATCCAGTTTCATTTGTTAAAATTAACTATATCAGTTAACATGACCAATAAATAAATAGCATTTATTAATGTTAATTAATATTAAGCTAAAAAAAAGTATTCATATAAAGTTTATGTACTGTGAATTAACATGAACACAGTTCATGTGGGTGTACAGCAATACACAATAAAGTGCTCTATAAACGCTTTCTTTCAAAATATCTTTAAAAATCAAGTTGAGTATTTTAACGGGGTGATATATATATATATAACTGATCTTAAAATAAGGTTTTCAGATGTTTTGAAGAGATAACAGTAACGTTTGTTTTGTTGTCAAAGTTTGTCTTATTTTTTTATTATTATTATTTTATATTCAATAAATAACACTATGTAAATATTGTCTATCAATGAAGATAAATTGATCATGCTAAAAAGTTGTATTTTTTTAAATCTTTTGCTATGTGACTGAATAGGACAAGTTCATGGTACAGTTAAGTAAAAAATAAATTAAAAACAACAACTGCAAAATACGAACAATGAAAGACTTAGTGACCCTTTATATTTTCTCAAAATATCAGACTCTCAAAGATCAGACATATTTATGTAATTACAATACATACAGTATGTGCATTTTTTGTTCAAAGATGGTCTGTAGAATGGCTTTCTACTCTGTCACCCTCTCTGCCTCTCACCCCTCCCCCCTGCAATAATGAGCTTCTCTGTGCCTGACTGAACGCACACACATACTGTAGAGACATTCACCAGAGTGACAGCAGGTTTCTGAGTTATTTTTTAATTTTCTTTAATTCATTGAAGCTTGTATAAAATTTATATTTCCAGCACTTGCTCAGAATGATTAGATCTCTGTGTGAAAAAAGTTTTAAAGGGTTTGGATGCTGCACTTTAAAGATATAAAAAAATAGGGTTATGTTTTTTACTACATCTTTAAAAAATCACCACGTCAACACCGTTCGAGATATCCAAAATCCGCTCGCAATTTAACATCTTCAGAATCTTCTCTTCATGTTAAAAAAGTTTGGTGTGAACAGCTGGTTGTTCTTAGGAGTAGTGTGAATTTGTTTACTACCTGATTTTTCAAAAAATCCACCTTCAAATCAAAATAGCCGGCTTTCTGTTGGTCTCAGCTAATGAGTTTGATTTAGAAAGTTGTCCAGATTGATGAGAACAATATATGTACAGAGTTTGGTGACTGTAGGAAAAACTAACCCCCCAACTTTTGTCAAAAGATGGCGCTATAGAGTGCCTGCTCCACGCCCAATTATGACCTTTTGCCAGTGTCAAACTATCATTAATATTGATGTGTGTGTTGAGTTTCATGAAATTCTAAGCATGTTATCTGCCTCGAAAAGACAGGAATCTAATTTTAAAGTTTGACACGTTGCCATGGCAACAGCATTTGATTTATCATCGACCCCTTTACGTATTCTTTATCGGCCGTGTTTTGACATGATTTTGATGAAGTTTAAAGAAAATCGAGTAAAATTAAGAGGCTGATTTCAAAGCATTTTGAAAATGACACGTTTCCTGCTGCCAGTTGGTGGCGCTATAACTTTGACTCATAATAGTCACATTTATGGAATCGGCATCATACAAGGAACAAACTGGTGAAGTTTCATCAGAATCAGGCAATGTGTGCAACAGTTATTAGACACTTCCTGTTTCTCATTTCTCGCCATAACTGTGTCGCCTTGCCACGGCCAAACCGTTCGAGATATCAAAAATCTCCTCGCAATTTAGCGTCCCCAATGTCTTGAGATCATGCTGACCGAGTTTGGTGACAATCCCATGGAATTCCTGGGAGGAGTACGTTAAATTCCAGAGCATGCGCTTTTTAAACAGCCCTAAATATCTCACTTCCTGTTGCGTGGAGCCCATGACATAGAGTACAAAAGTTGTTCAGCTCGATGAGTTCTATATGTGTACCGAGTTTCATATGAGTACGTGCAAGTATGTGTGTGCAGTACATCAAGTTTTCAAACTGTGTTCCAGGGGGCGCTGTAGATGCCCTGAACCACGCCCGGGTCCCAGCCTCTGAGGCATCCGGACGACGGCAGATTCCAACGTGTGTGCAAATTTTCAAGAGTTTTTGAGTATGTTAAGGCCCCCAAAAGTGCCCCAACGGTTGAAAAAAAATAAAAATAAAAAAAAAAACAAATAAGAATCCTTAGAAGAACAATAGGGCCTTCGCCCTTTTGGGCTCGGGCCCTAATAATAAACGGAGCAGATTCAATAGGGTCCTCACACCATCGGTGCTCGGGCCCTAATTAAAGCTGCAAGCAGCGATGAACGGGCCCTCGCACCCGGGCTCACCGCCGACCGGTGGCTTTAGAAAAACAGCAAATGGTGGGTAGTATGCTTTTAATACATTAAAAATAGGAGAAATATGTCAAAGTCACTTAAATGTGCCAAATTTCCTGCTGCCAGCTGGTGGCGCTATGCATATAACTGATTATTGGCATGTAGATGTGTTCAGGCCACCACTTTCATCAAACATATGAAGTTTGGTGCAGATTGACCTTGGTATGTTTGAGTTAGTGAAAGATATGATATATCCTGCTGCCAACAGGTGGCGCTATGATAATATCTGAATATTGGCCTTTAGGTGTCTTCAGACCAGGACTCTTACCAAACCTGTGAAGTTTGAGGCAGATCGAACATTTTATGGCTGAGTTATAACAACTTCTTTGTCCATGGCGAAACATCAAACTTTGTCAGGCCGCCACAGACACGCCCTTTAACGAAAACTCAAGATCTTCGCAATTTAACATCTTTAAGGCCTCTAGATCAGAATGACCAAATATAATGTTAATATCATTAAATCTCTAAGAGGAGTTTGATACAAGTCATTTCCTGTTGCCAACAGGTGGCGCTGTGATTATAATAGAATGTTGGCCTTGAGATGTGTTCAGGCCAGGACTATTATCGAATATGTGAAGTTTGAGGCAAATCGGACATTTTATGGCTGAGTTATAACAAGTTTTATATCCATGGCGAGACCTCGAAATTTGTCAGGCCGCCGCGGACACGCCCTTTACCGAAAACTCAAGATCTTTACAATTTAACATCGCTAAGGCCTTTATATTAGACTGACCGATTTTGGAGTTGATCTGTATAAATCTCTAGGAGGAGTTGGTTGTAGAGTACAGCATGACACTTCCTGTTGCCTGCAGGTGGCGCTATGAGTAAAACTGAATATGGGCATGTAGATGTCATCAGGTCAGGAGTGTTATCACACATGTTAAGTTTGGGACGGATCGGACATTGTATGCCTGAGTTATAGCAACTTCCTTTTTCATGGCGAAACATCGAAATTTGCGAGGCCGCCATGGACACGCCCTCCGATAAAAACTCTAGATCTTCACAATTTAACGTCACAAAGGGCTTTAGACTAGACTCTGCAAATTTGGTGTTGTTCCGAATAAACCTCTAGGAGGAGTTCGTTCAAGTACGACGCCTGAAAATGGCAAAAATGACAAAAATTTTGTTGAGAATATTAATATTAACCGACTTCCTGTTGGGTTACGGATTTTGCTCCAAGAGGCTTTTTTGTAGGTATTGGTGTGTTACATGTGTGTTCCGATTTCCGTGCATGTACGTGAATCACAGCTGAAAGCGCACACCGCGGAACGTGTAAAGGTGGCGCTGTCGAGCCATTTTGCCACACCCACTTCTGAAGCCCATATCAGACGTAAATTTTCGCCAGGTCTGATGTGTGTGCGAAGTTTCATGAGTTTTCGGGTATGTCTAAGCCCTCAAAAATGTGATTCATTTTGGAGAATAATAATAATTAAAGCTGCAAGCAGCGATGGTAGGGCCCTCGCACTCGGGCTCACCGCCGATCTGTGGCGAATGGTGGGGACTATGCTATTAACACAGTAAATGTAGAAGGAATATGTCAAAGTCATTGATATGTGCCAATCTTCCTGCTGCCAGCTGGTGGCGCTATGCCTATAACTGAACATTGGCATGCAGATGTGTTCAGGCCAGTGCTTTCATGAAACATATGAAGTTTGGTGAAGCTTGAACATGGCATGCTTGAGTGTAAGTCATGACATATCCTGCTGCCAACAGGTGGCGCTATTACGAAATATTGGCTTTAAGATGTCTTCAGGCCAGGACTATTGGCAAACATGTCAAGTTTGGTGCAAATTGTACATTGCATGCTTAAGTTAGTGTAAAACAAGTAATTTGCTGTTGCCAGCTGGTGGCGCTATGACTATAACTAAATACTGGCATGTAAATGTATTCAGGCCAGGACTCTTATCAAACATATTAAGTTTGGGGCTGATTGGACATTGCATGCCTGAGTTACAGTAACTTCCTGTTTCATTGCATTAAGAGTATGCTTTAGCACTTAGCTAAATGTTGCTAACATGCTTCTAGAATGTTGCTACCCTATTTAACACTTGTTGATATTTTTAAAATGTTGCTTGGCATCCACAACAGTATTAAACATGTGACTTCCTGTTGCCAGCAGGTGGCACTATGACTATAACTGAATATGGGCATGGGCTTGTGTTCAGACCAGGACTCTTATCAAACATATTAAGCTTGGGTCAGATTGGACACTGTATGCATGAGTTACACTTATTTTTCTTTGTATTAATATCATGCTTTAGCTCTTAGCTAAGTGTTGCTAGCATGTTTTAACATGATTCTAGCATGATGCTAGCCTATTTAAAACTTGCTAAAGCTTTTTAATATGTTGCTAGGAGTCCGTAACACCATTAAACATCACTTCCTGTTGTCAGCAGGTGGCGCTGTGACTATAACTGAATATGGGCATGTATATATCTTCAGGCCAGGAGTCTTATCAAACATGTGAAGTTTGGGGCTGATTGGACATTGCATGCCTGAGTTACAGTAACTTCCTGTTTTATGTCTTTAACAACATGCTTTAGCACTAAGTAAGTGTTGCTAGCATGTTTGAGTACGTTTTGAACTAGTTTAGCACTCAATGGCTTTTTTAGTGTGTTGCTAATAGTGTGTCACAGTGTTAAACATGTCACTTCCTGTTGACAGTAGGTGGCGCTATAACTATAACTGAATATTGGCATGTAGACATCTTCATGTCACGACTGTTATCAAACATGTGAAGTTTGGGGCTGATTGGACATTGCATGCCTGAGTTACAGTAACTTCCTGTTTCATTGCATTAAGAGCATGCTTTAACACTTAGCACTTAGCTAAATGTTGCTAACATGTTATAGTATGTTTCTAGCATGTTTCTACCCTTTTTAACAGTTGTTGAATTTTTTTTAAAATGTTGCTAGTCATCCACAACAGTATTAAACATATGGCTTCCTGTTACCAGCTGGTGGCGCTATGACTATAACTGAATACAGGCATGGGCGTGTGTTTAGGCCAGGATTCTTATCAAACATGTTAAGTTTGGGGCTAATTGGACATGGTATGCCTGAGTTAGAGTAACTTCCTGTTTTGTTGTATTATTAGCATGCTTTAGCATATTAGCTAAGTGTTGCTAGCATGCTTTATTATTTTTGTAGCATGTTGAATATTAAGTTTGGGTCAGATTCAACAGTATTTACATGAGTTACAGCAATTTCCTTTTGTATTTGTATTAATAGCATGCTTTAGCTCTTAGCTAAGTGTTGCTAGCATTTTTTAGCATGTTTGTAGCATGTTGCTAGGCTATTTACGACTTGTTAACGCTTTTCAATATGTTGCTAGGAGTCCGTAACAGTGTTAAACATGTCATTTCCTGTTGTCAGCAGGTGGCGCTATGACTATAACTGAATTTGGGCACTGACATGTGTTCAGGACCGGACTGTCATCAAACATGTGAAGTTTGAGGCAGATCGGACATCGTATGCCTGAGTTATAGCAACTTCGTTTTTCATGGATAAACATCAAAGTTTGTCAGGCTGCCACGGACACGCCCATCGACGAAAACTCTAAAGCTTCGCAATTTAACATCGCAAAGGCCTTATGATGACACTCAGCAAATTTGAAGATGATCGGATAAAAACTGTAGGAGGAGTTCGTTAAAGTACGAGGCCTGAAAATGGCAAAAACTGCACAAAAATCGTACAGGAAATTCAATATAACGGACTTCCTGTCGGGTTTCGGATGTTGCACCAGGAGACTTTTTTGTAGGTATTGGTGTGTTACATATGTGTACCGAGTTACGTACATGTACGTAAAACGTAGCTCGAGGCGCACTCTGTTGAAATTTTATAGGTGGCGCTATCGAGCCATTTTGCCACACCCACTTTTGAAAACCATATCAGATGTAAATTTTCGCCAGGTCTGATGCGTGTGCAAAGTTTCGTGAGTTTTCGGGCATGTTTAGGCCCTCAAAAAGACTTTTCATTTCGGAGAAGAAGAAGAAGAATAATAATAAACGGAGCAATTCCAATAGGGTCCTCGCACTGTAGTGCTCGGGCCCTAATAATAATTAAAGCTGCGAGCAGCGATGAACGGGCCCTCGCACCTGGGCTCACCGCCGACCGGTGGCTTCAGGAAATCAGCAAACAGTGGGCAGTATGCTTTTAATACAGTAAATATAGAAAAAATATGTCATAAGTCATTTAAATGTGCCAAACTTGCCGCTGCCAGATGGTGGCGCTATGCCTGTAACTAATTATTGGCATGTAGATGTGTTCAGGCCAGCACTATTATCAAACTTATGAAGTCTGGTGCAGATTGACCTTGGTATGTTTGAGTTAGTGAAATATATGAGATATCCTGCTGCCAACAAGTGGCGCTATGATAATATCTGAATATTAGTCTTTAGGTGTCTTCAGGCCAGGACTCTTACCAAACCTGTGAATTTTTTGGCAGATCATACATTTTATGGCTAAGTTATAACCACTTCTATGTCTATGCAGAAACATCAAACTTTGTCAGGCCACCACGGACATGCCCTTTAATGAAAACTCAAGATCTTCACAATTTAACATCTCTAAGGCCTCAAGATCAGACTGACCAAATATAATGTTGCTTTAATTAAATGCAATCAATGCAAGGACTTCAGATAAATGCCAACTGTGAACCAATATGCAAAATTTTCCCTATACTCTGATGATGACGATAAGAACATGATTCATGATGATAACAAAATGTTATTATTGCTTGCTTTACGTCCACCACTTCTGCTTAAATGTCATTGTTACCTATCTGTACAAGTTTTGTGTGGATATTGCTTTGCTGGTGACTCCTCCTGTTACAAGACATCACTCTTAAGCGCTACATAACTAAGAATCAATAAGGAAAACGGTGCCCAGTTGGCACATGCATTCACAGTAACCCTCTTCTAGTTTGGATTTCAAGTTTACAGAATTGAAAGGGTTAGACTTTAAAATCAACACACAGACACATACACACAAAATATAAAATGTTGCCATCCAGTTTCATTTGTTAAAATTAACTATATTAGTTAACATGACCAATAAATAAATAGCATTTATTAATGTTAATTAATATTAAGCTAAAAAAAGTATTCATATAAAGTTTATGTACTGTGTATTAACATGAACATGAACACAGTTCATGTGGGTGTACAGCAATACACAATAAAGTGCTCTATAAACGCTTCATTCTTTCAAAATATCTTTAAAAATCAAGTTGAGTATTTTAACGGGGTGATATATATATATATATATATATATAACTGATCTTAAAATTATGGTTTTCAGATGTTTTGAAGAGATAACAGTAACGTTTGTTTTGTTGTCAAAGTTTGTCTTAATTTTTTATTATTATGATTTTATATTCAATAAATAACACTATGTAAATATTGTCTATCAATGAAGATAAATTGATCATGCTAAAAAGTTGTATTTTTTTAAATCTTTTGCTATGTGACTGAATAGGACAAGTTCATGGTACAGTTAAGTACAAAATAAATATAAAACAACAACTGCAAAATACGAACAATGAAAGACTTAGTGACCCTTTATATTTTCTCAAAATATCAGACTCTCAAAGATCAGACATATTTATGTAATTACAGTATGTGCATTTTTTGTTCAAAGATGGTCTGTAGAATGGCTCTCTACTCTGTCACCCTCTCTGCCTCTCACCCCTCCCCCCTGCAATAATGAGCTTCTCTGTGCCTGACTGAACGCACACACATACTGTAGAGACATTCACCAGAGTGACAGCAGGTTTCTGAGTTATTTTTTTAATTTTCTTTAATTCATTGAAGCTTGTATAAAATTTATATTTCCAGCACTTGCTCAGAATGATTAGATCTCTGTGTGAAAAAAGTTTTAAAGAGTTTGGATGCTGCACTTTAAAGATATAAAAAATTAGGGTTATGTTTTTTACTACATCTTTAAAAAATCACCACGTCAACACCGTTCGAGATATCCAAAATCCGCTCGCAATTTAACATCTTCAGAATCTTCTCTTCATGTTAAAAAAGTTTGGTGTGAACAGCTGGTTGTTCTTAGGAGTAGTGTGAATTTGTTTACTACCTGATTTTTCAAAAAATCCACATTCAAATCAAAATAGCCGGCTTCCTGTTGGTCTTAGCTAATGAGTTTGATTTAGAAAGTTGTCCAGATTGATGAGAACAATATAAGTACTGAGTTTGGTGACTGTAGGAAAAACTAACCCCCCAACTTTTTTCAAAAGATGGCGCTATAGAGTGCCTGCTCCACGCCCATTTATGACCTTTTGCCAGTGTCTAACTATCATTAATATTGATGTGTGTGTTGAGTTTCATGAAATTCTAAGCATGTTATCTGCCTCGAAAAGACAGGAATGTAATTTTAAAGTTTGACACGTTGCCATGGCAACAGCATTTGATTTATCATCGACCCCTTTACATATTCTTATCGGCCGTGTTTTGACATGATTTTGATGAAGTTTAAAGAAAATCGATTAAAATTAAGAGGCTGATTTCAAAGCATTTTGAAAATGACACGTTTCCTGCTGCCAGTTGGTGGCGCTATAACTTTGACTCATAATAGTCACATTTATGGAATCGGCATCATACAACAAACAAACTGGTGAAGTTTCATCAGAATCAGGCAATGTGTGCAACAGTTATTAGACACTTCCTGTTTCTCATTTCTCGCCATAACTTTGTCGCCTTGCCACGGCCAAACCGTTCGAGATATCAAAAATCTCCTCGCAATTTAGCGTCCCCAATGTCTTGAGATCATGCTGACCGAGTTTGGTGACAATCCCATGGAATTCCTGGGAGGAGTACGTTAAATTCCAGAGCATGCGCTTTTTAAACAGCCCTAAATATCTCACTTCCTGTTGCGTGGAGCCCATGACATAGAGTACAAAAGTTGTTCAGCTTGATGAGTTCTATATGTGTACCGAGTTTCATATCAATACGCGCAAGTATGTGTGCGCAGTACATCAAGTTTTCAAACTGTGTTCCAGGGGGCGCTGTAGAGGCCCTGAACCACGCCCGGGTCCCAGCCTCTGTGGCGTCCGGACGACGGCAGATTCCGACGTGTGTGCAAATTTTCAAGAGTTTTTGAGTATGTTAAGGCCCCCAAAAGTGCCCCAACGGTTGAAAAAAAAAAAAAAAAAAAAAAACAAATAAGAATCCTTAGAAGAACAATAGGGCCTTCGCCCTTTTGGGCTCGGGCCCTAATAATAATAATAATAATTAAAGCTGCAAGCAGCGATGGTAGGGCCCTCGCACTCGGGCTCACCGCCGATCGGTGGCGAATGGTGGGCACTATGCTATTAACACAGTAAATGTAGGAGGAATATGTCAAAGTCATTGATATGTGCCAATCTTCCTGCTGCCAGCTGGTGGCGCTATGCCTATAACTGAATATTGGCATGCAGATGTGTTCAGGCCAGTTCTTTTATGAAACATATGAAGTTTGGTGAAGCTTGAACATGGCATGCTTGAGTGTAAGTCATGACATATCCTGCTGCCAACAGGTGGCGCTATTACGAAATATTGGCTTTTAGATGTCTTCAGGCCAGGACTATTGGCAAACATGTCAAGTTTGGTGCAAATTGTACATTGCATGCTTAAGTTAGTGTAAAACAAGTAATTTGCTGTTGCCAGCTGGTGGCGCTATGACTATAACTAAATACTGGCATGTAAATGTATTCAGGCCAGGACTCTTATCAAACATATTAAGTTTGGGGCTGGTTAGACATTGCATGCCTGAGTTACAGTAACTTCCTGTTTCAATGCATTAAGAGTATGCTTTAGCACTTAGCTAAATGTTGCTAACATGTTTCTAGCATGTTGCTACCCTATTTAACACTTGTTGATATTTTTAAAATGTTGCTTGGCATCCACAACAGTATTAAACATGTGACTTCCTGTTGCCAGCAGGTGGCAGTATGACTATAACTGAATATGGGCATGGGCTTGTGTTCAGACCAGGACTCTTATCAAACATATTAAGCTTGGGTCAGATTGGACATTGTATGCAAGAGTTACACTTATTTTTCTTTGTATTAATATCATGCTTTAGCTCTTAGCTAAGTGTTGCTAGCATGTTTTAACATGATTCTAGCATGATGCTAGCCTATTTAAAACTTGCTAACGCTTTTTAATATGTTGCTAGGAGTCCGTAACACCATTAAAGGTCACTTCCTGTTGTCAGCAGGTGGCGCTGTGACTTTAACTGAATATGGGCATGTATATATCTTCAGGCCAGGAGTCTTATCAAACATGTGAAGTTTGGGGCTGATTGGACATTGCATGCCGGAGTTACAGTAACTTCCTGTTTTATGTCTTTAACAACATGCTTTAGCACTAAGTAAGTGTTGCTAGCATGTTTGAGTATGTTTTAAACAAGTTTAGCACTCAATGGCTTTTTTAGTGTGTTGCTAATAGTGTGTCACAGTGTTAAACATGTCACTTCCTGTTGACAGTAGGTGGCGCTATAACTATAACTGAATATTGGCATGTAGACATCTTCAGGCCAGGACTGTTATCAAACATGTTAAGTTTGGGGCTGATTGGACATTGCATGCCTGAGTTACAGTAACTTCCTGTTTCATTGCATTAAGAGCATGGTTTAGCACTTAGCTAAATGTTGCTAACATGTTATAGCATGTTTCTAGCATGTTGCTACCCTTTTTAACAGTTGTTGATTTTTTTTTTTAAATGTTCCTAGTCATCCACAACAGTACTAAACATGTGGCTTCCTGTTACCAGCTGGTGGCGCTATGACTATGACTGAATACAGGCATGGGCGTGTGTTTAGGCCAGGATTCTTATCAAACATGTTAAGTTTGGGGCTGATTGGACATGGTATGCCTGAGTTAGAGTAACTTCCTGTTTTATTGTATTATTAGCATGCTTTAGCATATTAGCTAAGTGTTGCTAGCATTCTTTATTATTTTTGTAACATGTTGAATATTAAGTTTGGGTCAGATTCAACAGTATATACATGAGTTACAGCAATTTCCTTTTGTATTTGTATTAATAGCATGCTTTAGCTCTTAGCTAAGTGTTGCTAGCATGTTTTAGCATGTTTGTAGCATGTTGCTAGCCTATTTAAGACTTGTTAACGCTTTTCAATATGTTGCTAAGAGTCCGTAACAGTGTTAAACATGTCATTTCCTGTTGTCAGCAGGTGGCGCTATGACTATAACTGAATTTGGGCACTGACGTGTGTTCAGGACCGGACTGTCATCAAACATGTGAAGTTTGGGACTGATTGGACATTGCATGCCTGAGTTACAGTAACTTCCTGTTTCGTTGCATTAAGAGCATGCTTTAGAACTTAGCTAAATGTTGCTAACATGTTATAGCATGTTTCTAGCATGTTGCTATCCTGTTTAACACTTGTTGATATTTTTAAAATGTTGCTAGGCATCCACAACAGTATTAAACATGTGGCTTCCTGTTACCAGCTGTAGGCGCTATGACTATAACTGAATACGGGCATGGGCGTGTGTTCAGGCCAGGACTCTTATCAAACATGTTAAGTTTGGGTCAGATTGGACATTGTATGCATGAGTTACACTTATTTTTCTTTGTATTAATATCATGCTTTAGCTTTTAGCTAAGTAATGCTAGTATTTTTTACATGATTGTAGCATGATGCTAGCCTAT
Organism: Garra rufa; assembly: GCF_049309525.1. Taxonomy (NCBI): domain Eukaryota; kingdom Metazoa; phylum Chordata; class Actinopteri; order Cypriniformes; family Cyprinidae; genus Garra; species Garra rufa. The sequence goes on from NW_027394276.1 coordinate 10,572,004, forward strand.
TTAAAACTTGCTAACACTTTTTAATATATTGCCATTAGAACTTAGCTAAATGTTGCTAACATGTTATAGCATGTTTCTAGCATGTTGCTATCCTGTTTAACACTTGTTGATATTTTTAAAATGTTGGTAGGCATCCACAACAGTATTAAACATGTGGCTTCCTGTTACCAGCTGGTGGCGCTATGACTATAACTGAATACGGGCATGGGCGTGTGTTCAGGCCAGGACTCTTATCAAACATGTTAAGTTTGGGGCTGATTGGACATTGTATGCCTGAGTTAAAGTAACTTCCTGTATCACTGTATTATTAGCATGCTTTAGCATATTAGCTAAGTGTTGCTAGCTGGCTTTACTATGTTTGTAGCATGTTGAATATTAAGTTTGGGTCAGATTCGACATTATATACATGAGTTACAGCAATTTCCTTTTGCATTTGTATTAATAGCATGCTTTAGCTCTTAGCTAAGTGTTGCTAGCATGTTTTAGCATGTTTGTAGCATGTTGCTAGCCTATTTAAGACTTGTTAACGCTTTTCAATATGTTGCTAGGAGTCCGTAACAGTGTTAAACATGTCACTTCCTGTTGTCAGCAGGTGGCGCTATGACTATAACTGAATATGGGCATTGACGTGTGTTCAGGACCGGACTGTTATCAAACATGTGAAGTTTGAGGCAGATCGGACATCGTATGCCTGAGTTATAGCAACTTCCTTTTTCATGGCGAAACATCAAAGTTTGTCCGGCCGCCACGGACACGCCCTTTGACGAAAACTCTAAAGCTTCGCAATTTAACATCGCAAAGGCCTTATGATGACACTCAGCAAATTTGAAGATGATCGGATAAAAACTGTAGGAGGAGTTCGTTAAAGTACGAGGCCTGAAAATGGCAAAAACTGCACAAAAATCGTACAGGAAATTCAATATAACGGACTTCCTGTTGGGTTTCGGATGTTGCACCAGGAGACTTTTTTGTAGGTGCTGGTGTGTTACATATGGGTACCGAGTTTCGTACATGTACGTGAAACACAGCTCGAGGCGCACTCCGTTGAAATTTTATAGGTGGCGCTATCGAGCCATTTTGGCACACCCACTTCTGAAAACCATATCAGATGTAAATTTTCGCCAGGTCTGATGCCTGTGCAAAGTTTGGTGAGTTTTCGGGCATGTTTAGGCCCTCAAAAAGACTTTTCATTTTGGAGAAGAAGAAGAATCAGAAGAAGAATAATAATAAACGGAGCAATTCCAATAGGGTCCTCGCACTGTAGTGCTCGGGCCCTAATTAAAGCTGCAAGCAGCGATGGTAGGGCCCTCGCACTCGGGCTCACTGCCGATCGGTGGCGAATGGTGGGCACTATGCTATTAACACAGAAAATGTAGGAGGAATATGTCAAAGTCATTGATATGTGCCAATCTTCCTTCTGCCAGCTGGTGGCGCTATGCCTATAACTGAATATTGGCATGCAGATGTGTTCAGGCCAGTGCTTTTATCAAACATATGAAGTTTGGTGAAACTTGAACATGGCATGCTTGAGAGTAAGTCATGACATATCCTGCTGCCAACAGGTGGCGCTATTACAAAATATTGGCTTTTAGATGTCTTCAGGCCAGGACTATTGGCAAACATGTCAAGTTTGATGCAAATTGTACATTGCATGCTTAAGTTAGTGTAAAACAAGTAATTTGCTGTTGCCAGCTGGTGGCGCTATGACTATAACTAAATATTGGCATGTAAATGTATTCAGGCCAAGACTCTTATCAAACATATTAAGTTTGGGGCTGATTGGACATTGCATGCCTGAGTTACAGTAACTTCCTGTTTCATTGCATTAAGCGTATGCTTTAGCACTTAGCTAAATGTTGCTAACATGTTTCTAGCATGTTGCTACCCTATTTAACACTTGTTGATATTTTTAAAATGTTGCTGGGCATCCACAACAGTATTAAACATGTGACTTCCTGTTGCCAGCAGGTGGCACTATCACTATAACTGAATATGGGCATGGGCTTGTGTTCAGACCAGGACTCTTATCAAACATATTAAGCTTGGGTCAGATTGGACATTGTATGCATGAGTTACACTTATTTTTCTTTGTATTAATATCATGCTTTAGCTCTCAGCTAAGTGTTGCTAGCATGTTTTAACATGATTCTAGCATGATGCTAGCCTATTTAAAACTTGCTGACGCTTTTTATTATGTTGCTAGGAGTCCGTAACACTATTAAACGTCACTTCCTGTTGTCAGCAGGTGGCGCTGTGACTATAACTGAATATGGGCATGTATATATCTTCAGGCCAGGACTCTTATCAAACGTGAAGTTTGGGGCTGATTGGACATTGCATGTCTGAGTTACAGTAACTTCCTGTTTTATGTCTTTAACAACATGCTTTAGCACTAAGTGTTGCTAGCATGTTTGAGTACGTTTTAAACTAGTTTAGCACTCAATGGCTTTTTTAGTGTGTTGCTAATAGTGTGTCACAGTGTTAAACATGTCACTTCCTGTTGACAGTAGGTGGCGCTATAACTATAACTGAATATTGGCATGTAGATATCTTCAGGCCAGGACTGTTATCAAACATGTGAAGTTTGGGGCTCATTGGACATTGCATGCCTGAGTTACAGTAACTTCCTGTTTTATTGCATTAAGAGCATTCTTTAGCACTTAGCTAAATGTTGCTAACATGTTATAGCATGTTTCTAGCATGTTTCTACCCTTTTTAACAGTTGTTGAATTTTTTTTTAAATGTTGCTAGTCATCCAAAACAGTATTAAACATATGGCTTCCTGTTACCAGCTGGTGGCGCTATGACTATAACTGAATACAGGCATGGGCGTGTGTTTAGGCCAGGATTCTTATCAAACATGTTAAGTTTGGGGCTGATTGGACATGGTATGCCTGAGTTAGAGTAACTTCCTGTTTTATTGTATTATTAGCATGCTTTAGCATATTAGCTAAGTGTTGCTAGCATGCTTTATTATTTTTGTAGCATGTTGAATATTAAGTTTGGGTCAGATTCAACAGTATATACATGAGTTACAGCAATTTCCTTTTGTATTTGTATTAATAGCATGCTTTAGCTCTTAGCTAAGTGTTGCTAGCATGTTTTAGCATGTTTGTAGCATGTTGCTAGCCTATTTACGACTTGTTAACGCTTTTCAATATGTTGCTAAGAGTCCGTAACAGTGTTAAACATGTCATTTCCTGTTGTCAGCAGGTGGCGCTATGACTATAACTGAATTTGGGCACTGACATGTGTTCAGGACCGGACTGTCATCAAACATGTGAAGTTTGAGGCAGATTGGACATCGTATGCCTGAGTTATAGCAACTTCCTTTTTCATGGCGAAACATCAAAGTTTGTCAGGTCGCCACGGACACGCCCATCGACGAAAACTCTAAAGCTTCGCAATTTAACATCGCAAAGGCCTTATGATGACACTCAGCAAATTTGAAGATGATCGGATAAAAACTGTAGGAGGAGTTCGTTAAAGTACGAGGCCTGAAAATGGCAAAAACTGCACAAAAATCGTACAGGAAATTCAATATAACGGACTTCCTGTTGGGTTTCGGATGTTGCACCAGGAGACTTTTTTGTAGGTATTGGTGTGTTACATATTTGTACCGAGTTTCGTACATGTACGTGAAACGTAGCTCGAGGCGCACTCCGTTGAAATTTTATAGGTGGCGCTATCGAGCCATTTTGCCACACCCACTTTTGAAAACCATATCAGATGTAAATTTTCGCCAGGTCTGATGCATGTGCAAAGTTTCGTGAGTTTTCGGGCATGTTTAGGCCCTCAAAAAGACTTTTCATTTTGGAGAAGAAGAAGAAGAATAATTAAAGCTGCAAGCAGCGATGGTAGGGCCCTCGCACTCGGGCTCACCGCCGATCAGTGGCGAATGGTGGGCACTATGCTATTAACACAGAAAATGTAGGAGGAATATGTCAAAGTCATTGATATGTGCCAATCTTCCTTCTGCCAGCTGGTGGCGCTATGCCCATAACTGAATATTGGCATGCAGATGTGTTCAGGCCGGCGCTTTTATCAAACATATGAAGTTTGGTGAAGATTGAACATGGCATGCTTGAGTGTAAGTCATGACATATCCTGCTACCAACAGGTGGCGCTATTACGAAATATTGGCTTTTAGATGTCTTCAGGCCAGGACTGTTGGCAATCATGTCAAGTTTGGTGCAAATTGTACATTGCATTCTTAAGTTAGTGTAAAACAAGTAATTTGCTGTTGCCAGCTGGTGGCGCTATGACTATAACTAAATATTGGCATGTAAATGTATTCAGGCCAGGACTCTTATCAAACATATTAAGTTTGGGGCTGATTGGACATTGCATGCCTGAGTTACAGTAACTTCCTGTTTCATTGCATTAAGAGTATGCTTTAGCACTTAGCTAAATGTTGCTAACATGTTTCTAGCATGTTGCTACCCTATTTAACACTTGTTGATATTTTTAAAATGTTGCTGGGCATCCACATCGGTATTAAACATGTGACTTTCTGTTGCCAGCAGGTGGCACTATGACTATAACTGAATATAGGCATGGGCTTGTGTTCAGACCAGGACTCTTATCAAACATATTAAGCTTGGGTCAGATTGGACATTGCATGCCTGAGTTACAGTAACTTCCTGTTTCATTGCATTAAGAGTATGCTTTAGCACTTAGCTAAATGTTGCTAACATGTTTCTAGCATGTTGCTACCCTATTTAACACTTGTTGATATTTTTAAAATGTTGCTTGGCATCCACAACAGTATTAAACATGTGACTTCCTGTTGCCAGCAGGTGGCACTATGACTATAACTGAATATGGGCATGGGCTTGTGTTCAGACCAGGACTCTTATCAAACATATTAAGCTTGGGTCAGATTGGACATTGTATGCATGAGTTACACTTATTTCTCTTTGTATTAATATCATGCTTTAGCTCTCAGCTAAGTGTTGCTAGCATGTTTTAACATGATTCTAGCATGATGCTAGCCTATTTAAAACTTGCTGACGCTTTTTATTATGTTGCTAGAAGTCCGTAACACCATTAAACGTCACTTCCTGTTGTCAGCAGGTGGCGCTGTGACTATAACTGAATATGGGCATGTATATATCTTCAGGCCAGGACTCTTATCAAACGTGAAGTTTGGGGCTGATTGGACATTGCATATCTGAGTTACAGTAACTTCCTGTTTTATGTCTTTAACAACATGCTTTAGCACTAAGTAAGTGTTGCTAGCATGTTTGAGTACGTTTTAAACTAGTTTAGCACTCAATGGCTTTTTTAGTGTGTTGCTAATAGTGTGTCACAGTGTTAAACATGTCACTTCCTGTTGACAGTAGGTGGCGCTATAACTATAACTGAATATTGGCATGTAGATATCTTCAGGCCAGGACTGTTATCAAACATGTGAAGTTTGGGGCTGAATGGACATTGCATGCCTGAGTTACAGTAACTTCCTGTTTCATTGCATTAAGAGTATGCTTTAGCACTTAGCTAAATGTTGCTAACATGTTATAGCATGTTGCTACCCTATTTAACACTTGTTGATATTTTTAAAATGTTGCTGGGCATCCACAACAGTATTAAACATGTGACTTCCTGTTGCCAGCAGGTGGCACTATCACTATAACTGAATATGGGCATGGGCTTGTGTTCAGACCAGGACTCTTATAAAACATATTAAGCTTGGGTCAGATTGGACATTGTATGCATGAGTTACACTTATTTTTCTTTGTATTAATATCATGCTTTAGCTCTCAGCTAAGTGTTGCTAGCATGTTTTAACATGATTCTAGCATGATGCTAGCCTATTTAAAACTTGCTGACGCTTTTTATTATGTTGCTAGGAGTCCGTTACACCATTAAAGTCACTTCCTGTTGTCAGCAGGTGGCGCTGTGACTATAACTGAATATGGGCATGTAGATATCTTCAGGCCAGGACTCTTATCAAACGTGAAGTTTGGGGCTGATTGGACATTGCATGTCTGAGTTACAGTAACTTCCTGTTTTATGTCTTTAACAACATGCTTTAGCACTAAGTAAGTGTTGCTAGCATGTTTGAGTACGTTTTAAACTAGTTTAGCACTCAATGGCTTTTTTAGTGTGTTGCTAATAGTGTGTCACAGTGTTAAACATGTCACTTCCTGTTGACAGTAGGTGGCGCTATAACTATAACTGAATATTGGCATGTAGATATCTTCAGGCCAGGACTGTTATCAAACATGTGAAGTTTGGGGCTGATTGGACATTGCATGCCTGAGTTACAGTAACTTCCTGTTTCATTGCATTAAGAGTATGCTTTAGCACTTAGCTAAATGTTGCTAACATGTTATAGCATGTTTCTAGCATGTTGCTACCCTGTTTAACAGTTGTTGAATTTTTTTAAAATGTTGCTAGGCATCCACAACAGTATTAAACATGTGGCTTCCTGTTGCCAGCAGGTGGCACTATCACTATAACTGAATATGGGCATGGGCTTGTGTTCAGACCAGGACTCTTATCAAACATATTAAGCTTGGGTCAGATTGGACATTGTATGCATGAGTTACACTTATTTTTCTTTGTATTAATATCATGCTTTAGCTCTCAGCTAAGTGTTGCTAGCATGTTTTAACATGATTCTAGCATGATGCTAGCCTATTTAAAACTTGCTGACGCTTTTTATTATGTTGCTAGGAGTCCGTTACACCATTAAAGTCACTTCCTGTTGTCAGCAGGTGGCGCTGTGACTATAACTGAATATGGGCATGTAGATATCTTCAGGCCAGGACTCTTATCAAACGTGAAGTTTGGGGCTGATTGGACATTGCATGTCTGAGTTACAGTAACTTCCTGTTTTATGTCTTTAACCCTCTGGGGTCTGAGGTGTTTTGGGGCCCTGAAGAAGTTTTGACATGCCCTGACATTTGTGCTTTTTTCAGTATCTTAAAAACATATGAATGGTTAAAGTCAGATTACATTGTAATCAGCACATATTGGGCTACAATAATATGCAAGCAACATTAATGTGCATGTTTGTGTTTTTGAGAAAACTATGTTTATGCGTGGTTATTGAAAATCTAAAGTTTTGAAGTCACTGAAATAAGGCCATGAACGACTTATAGGACATTTCTTTACAAGACTTTAGATAATTGGATGTCGTAGGTTAGAATTTTTTCAACCAAATGATGTGAAAATCATCTCGTTCACTCGTTCAGAGAAAACAATATATTGATTTAAATTTTATAAAACATGTTTTGTGATCGAAAGGGATTATTCATAGGTGTGGCAATGGCCCATGAATATTTAGCAATTCACACCTGAGAGACAAAAGAGCCCTCCCTAATGGCCCCATCAATGCCTGACTTCACTAGCAGAACAAGAAACAATGTGAGAAGATTCAGAGAATGGAGTTTTAGATTATTTTTATTTTATTTACTACACTGTATAAACAAAACATACATAATGAACGTCAAAGACACATTATTGAGCTCCCTCATCTAACCACACGGATGTGCACAGACTTTGTGGCATTTCTGAAAACTTCTTCTGAATTCTGTTCAACAAATGAAACAGGAAAAATCTTACCTGCTATTTTGCATGCACACAAAAAAAGTCAAAAACTTTTTTTACACTAGAATATCAGTGTAGTTGAACATCTCAAGTTTCTAGTGCTCTCACAGGAAAACAGTTTGAAGGGACTCAAGGGAAAGAGGGCAGGATTCACTTTTGAGCAGGTTTGAGATCACTACAAAAACAAAACAAATCAAAAATCATATCAGGATCATCTGTCAGAATACAGTCTATACTCTAGCATTTGTACTAATGTAAAAAAGGACATGTAATATCTGAGAAACTAATAATTATCGTTTAGCACTATATTACTAACAAACGTGATGTAAACACACATTCAGTGTAAGCACTCATATTATATTATATATTATATTTCACCCTACTGTTGTACAATAAAATAAATAAATTAATAAGTATGATTCTACAGTCATAAAGATATCGTCATAAATGCATCTCACAGTCATAATCACATCGTTTTTCTAGAACATTATAAATATCCTGCCATTGTGTGAGATGCAATCAAACGTACTTCATAATGTTTCATTTGATTAAGTCAGGAATTTTAGTTTGGAATAAGTCTAACTAGTAAAATGTGTACATGTTTTGCCAAAGGAAACAACAGCGAAAGCTAGTAGGAAAATGAAAGTAAGACTTACTCATGTAAATGTCTCCTCCTGTTGGGTTTGCGTCGCATCACGTCCTTCTTATGATCGTGGTAAATATAAGTCTAATTTCTCACAGCATATCTTAATTCAGGAACAAACTGTAACCAAGATGAACTTGAAGTCATGTTGCTTTGTTGCGGTGATGTGGGAGTTTCCTCGCATACAGATACTCCGGTCCTTGCCGCGCCTGCAGCACATGGCTAATTTGCATGGCAAAAGATTTCGCGATAGTGGGCGCGGTCACATTAGAGATAATTAGTTGGAACTGGATAGACTAGACATCTCCTTGGTTTCATATAGATTAATTTATCACAGATTATTGGTTTTTGATCAAACTTACTTCGTTTAAAAGCATAAATCTCAAGCTTTCAGTAGATACCACTTTTCTGTTTGTGTGCTGAGTATTCACCGAGTTTGAATGATTTAAGTAACGCATTTCTAAAAGCAGTTCGCGGAGACAGAGAAAACAGAAATCACCCTGTTTGTTTTCTTTATTCTAAATAAAAAAGCACAACTTTCTGCTGTTCCTGTGAGTGTGCACAAATAAAAGTACACACTTTACAGTTTCCAATGATGTATATCTCTAATTTGTATGACTAAAACTGACAGAGCATTTTTAGTGTCTTTTGCGCTGATCTTAAAAAAAGTAGGTTGGTCACGCCGGCGTGACCGTCGGCCCCAGAGGGTTAACAACATGCTTTAGCACTAAGTAAGTGTTGCTAGCATGTTTGAGTACGTTTTAAACTAGTTTAGCACTCAATGGCTTTTTTAGTGTGTTGCTAATAGTGTGTCACAGTGTTAAACATGTCACTTCCTGTTGACAGTAGGTGGCGCTATAACTATAACTGAATATTGGCATGTAGATATCTTCAGGTCAGGACTGTTATCAAACATGTGAAGGTTGGGGCTGATTGGACATTGCATGCCTGAGTTACAGTAACTTCCTGTTTCATTGCATTAAGACTATGCTTTAGCACTTAGCTAAATGTTGCTAACATGTTATAGCATGTTTCTAGCATGTTGCTACCCTGTTTAACAGTTGTTGAATTTTTTTAAAATGTTGCTAGGCATCCACAACAGTATTAAACATGTGGCTTCCTGTTACCAGCTGGTGGCGCTATGACTATAACTGAATACGGGCATGGGCGTGTGTTTAGGCCAGGATTCTTATCAAACATGTTAAGTTTGGGGCTGATTGGACATTGTATGCCTGAGTTAGAGTAACTTCCTGTTTCATTGTATTATTAGCATGCTTTAACATATTAGCTAAGTGTTGCTAGCATGCTTTATTATTTTTGTAGCATGTTGAATATTAAGTTTGGGTCAGATTCAACATTATATACATGAGTTACAGCAATTTCCTTTTGTATTTGTATTAATAGCATGCTTTAGCTCTTAGCTAAGTGTTGCTAGCATGTTTTAGCATGTTTGTACCATGTTGCTAGCCTATTTAAGACTTGTTAACGCTTTTCAATATGTTTCTAGGAGTCCGTAACAGTGTTAAACATGTCATTTCCTGTTGTCAGCAGGTGGCGCTATGACTATAACTGAATATGGGCACTGACGTGTGTTCAGGACCGGACTGTCATCAAACATGTGAAGTTTGAGGCAGATCGGACATCGTATGTCTGAGTTATAGCAACTTCCTTTTTCATGGCGGAACATCAAAGTTTGTCCGGCCGCCACGGACACGCCCTTCGACGAAAACTCTAAAGCTTCGCAATTTAACATCGCAAAGGCCTTATGATGACACTCAGCAAATTTGAAGATGATCGGATAAAAACTGTAGGAGGAGTTCGTTAAAGTATGAGGCCTGAAAATGGCAAAAACTGCACAAAAATCGTACAGGAAATTCAATATAACGGACTTCCTGTTGGGTTTCGGATGTTGCACCAGGAGACTTTTTTGTAGGTATTGGTGTGTTACATATGTGTACCGAGTTTCGTACATGTACGTGAAACGTAGCTCGAGGGGCACTCCGTTGAAATTTTATAGGTGGCGCTATCGAGCCATTTTGCCACACCCACTTTTGAAAACCATATCAGATGTAAATTTTCGCCAGGTCTGATGCGTGTGCAAAGTTTCGTGAGTTTTCGGGCATGTTTAGGCCCTCAAAAAGACTTTTCATTTTGGAGAAGAAGAAGAAGAAGAAGAATAATAATAAACGGAGCAATTCCAATAGGGTCCTCGCACTGTAGTGCTCGGGCCCTAATAATTAAAGCTGCAAGCAGCGATGACCGGGCCCTCGCCGACTGTGCAGTCGCCATCCTGATAGCATCAGGAAAACGGTGCCCGGTTGGAACATGTATTCACAGTAACCCTTTGGACTAACCCTTACTGTCTCTCCTCCTCTCTGACTCTTTCTCTTACCACCCATCCCCCCTCCTTACACTCAGCCACTTACCACACAAACACACACATAGAGTGCAGAGCAGAGTGAGATCAGATATGTTTTTTTATTTTCTTTCATTCGTGGAGTTTTGTATAAGTATGACATTAACTGTGTTTGATCAGAATGAATAGTTATTTGTATGAAAAAAGTTTCAAAGAGTTAGGATGCTGCACTTTAAATATATAATAAATCATTGAAAATTGAAAATGGAAAATGAAATTGTAAGCACGCTATCTGCCTCAAAAACACAGGAAACAAATATTTGAATGTATTTTTATTTTTTTTATTTGCCATGGCAACAGTATTTAATGCATAAGGGACGCCTTTACAGACTCTCATCGGCCATGTTCTTACATTATTCTGATGAAGTTTGAAGAAAATCGAGTACAAATAAATTGTTCGTTCGTGTTTGTTAGTTCATTAACCATTGTTAAAAGAGACCCTATTTTAAATAGTAACCATGTTTTATGATCTACAACCATTTTTAAATATTTTTTTAATGATCTATAAGCATCTGTAAAATAATTATAAACAAATATATTAAAAATAAATACATATTAACTTAGTTGATGTATTTGTTTCTCATTCTAATTAAGTGACCTGACCAGTATAGTGTCATACTTATAAGATTTTTTGTTCTATCAGTGAGTGTATATATGTACATAAATCATATAATTTTTCCTTAAAAGATAAAAAAAAAGATTTTAATGCTCTTTAAGCACCTATACAAAATAATTATGTAAAAGTACACTGACAGTACAGTACATATCCACTGATTCTATGGATTATTGTCATTCTTATACACTGAGAATGAGCTAAATAGCATTAGCGGCAAACGATTCCTTATCTTATGAGGACCTCTAGTGTTCATTCCTGGTATTAGAGCCTTAAAATGACAAACATTTATTACACTTTTATAATGTTTTTGGGGCCTCTGAGCATGATAACATTTTGAAACTACTCAGATTCCCTAAGAATGTCTTGTTCTTTATAAGTTAAAAAGTTTTAATGAGTTAGAATAATGCAATTTAAAGATATATGAAGATTACTCTTAATCTTTTTTACTGTTACTTTCATAAATCACCCCATGAACACCATTCAAGATATCCCAAAGCCGTTCACAATTTAGCATCTTCAGTATCTTGGCATCATGTTGACAAAGTTTGATGTGAGATGTCTGATTCTGCTATGAGTGATATGAATTTATTCACAGCTATATTTATAAAAACACAGAAAACAAATGTAAAAGTTTGACACGTTGCCATGGCAACAGCGTTTGATGTATAAAGGACCCCTTCACAGATTCTCATCGGCCGTGTTTTGGTATTATTCTGATGAAATTTGAAGCAAATTGAGGAAAATTAAGAGGTTGATTTAAAAGCGTTTTGCAAGCAACACACTTCCTGCTGCCAGTTGGTGGCGCTATAACTTTGACTCATAATAGTCACATCTCTATGATCGGTATCATACGACGAACAAACTGCTAAAGTTTGGTCAAAATCAGATAAAGTGTGTCAAAATTATTAGACACTTCCTTTTTCTCATTTCTCGCCATAATTTGTCGCCCTGCCACGGCCAAACCGTTCAAGATACCAAAAATCCCCTGGCAATTTTGCATTCCCAATATCTTGAGATCATGCTGACCGAGTTTGGTGGCCATCGGTGGAAAGGTCTAGGAGTAGTATTTCAAATTCCACAGCTTGAATTTTCCAAAAATCCATATTTAACTAAAAATAGCTGACTTCCTGTTGGTCGTAGCTAATGGGTGTAAATTAGAAAGTTGTCCGGCTTGATGAGTCCAACATATGTACCGAGTTTGGTGACTGTAGGACAAAGTAACCCCCCAACTTTTGTCAAAAGGTGGCGCTATGGAGCGCCTGCTCCACACCCATTTATGGGCTTTTATCAGTGTTTAACTGTCATTAATACAGATGTGTGTGTTGAGTTTCATGAAATTCTAAGCATTTTAAGTGGCTCAAAAACACAAAAAACTAAAGTTAAAGTTTGATACGTTGCCATGGCAACATGATAAAAGTTATGGATAACGCCCTTCACAGATTCTTATCGGTCGTGTTTTGCCATTATTGTGAGGAAGTTTGAAGCAAATTGAGTAAAATTAAGAGGCTGAGTTTAAAGCGTTTCAAAAACGTCACGCTTTCTGCTGCCAGTTGGTGGCGCTATAACTTTGACTCATAATAGTCACATCTCTGTGATCGGCATCAGACGACAAACAAACTGCTGAAGTTTGGTCAAAATCAGACAAAGTATGCCAAAGTTATTAGGCACTTCCTGTTTCTCATTTCTCGCCATAAATTTGTCGCCCCGTCACGGTCAAACCGTTTGAGATATCAAAAATCCCCTGGCAATTTTGCATCCCCTATGTCTTGAGATCATGCTGACCGAGTTTGGTGGCCATCGGTGGAAAGGCCTAGTAGGAGTATTTCAAATTCCATTGCATGCGCTTTTTAGACATCCCTGAATAACTGACTTCCTGTTGGGCGAAGCACCAACTTTGAGCACGAAGGTTATTCAGCCCGATGAGGTCTATGTGTGTATGAATTTTGATAACTGTAGGTCAACCGGCGTGCGCTCCAGAGTCCCTCAAATGTAAAAATTTTTACCGCTGTGCCACGCCCCCCCCCCAGGTGACCCCCCCATGTCAAAGTTTGTCCGGCCCTGATGGCCGCAGGTTCCAATGTGTGTGCAAAGTTTCAAGAGTTTTCGTGTATGTTAAGGGCCCCAAATTAACCCAAAACATTGATGAAATAATAATAATAATAATAATAATCCTTAGAAAAACAATAGGGCCTTCGCCCTTTTGGGCTCGGGCCCTAATAAACGGAGCAATTCCAATAGGGTCCTCGCACTGTAGTGCTCGGGCCCTAATAAACGGAGCAGATTCAATAGGGTCCTCACACCATCGGTGCTCGGGCCCTAATAATAATAATAATAAACGAAGCAGATCCAATAGGGTCCTCACACCATCGGTGCTCGGGCCCTAATTAAAGCTGCAAGCAGCGATGGTAGGGCCCTCGCACTCGGGCTCACCGCCGATCGGTGGCGAATGGTTTGCACTATGCTATTAACTCAGAAAATGTAGGAGGAATATGTCAAAGTCATTGATATGTGCAAATCTTCCTTCTGCCAGCTGGTGGCGCTATGCCTATAACTGAATACGGGCATGGGCATGTGTTTAGGCCAGGATTCTTATCAAACATGTTAAGTTTGGGGCTGATTGGACATTGTATGCCTGAGTTAGAGTAACTTCCTGTTTCATTGTATTATTAGCATGCTTTAGCATATTAGCTAAGTGTTGCTAGCATGCTTTATTATTTTTGTAGCATGTTGAATATTAAGTTTGGGTCAGATTCAACATTATATAAATGAGTTACAGCAATTTCCTTTTGTATTTGTATTAATAGCATGCTTTAGCTCTTAGCTAAGTGTTGCTAGCATGTTTTAGCATGTTTGTAGCATGTTGCTAGCCTATTTAAGACTTGTTAACGCTTTTCAATATGTTTCTAGGAGTCCGTAACAGTGTTAAACATGTCATTTCCTGTTTTCAGCAGGTGGCGCTATGACTATAACTGAATATGGGCACTGACGTGTGTTCAGGACCGGACTGTCATCAAACATGTGAAGTTTGAAGCAGATCGGACATCGTATGCCTGAGTTATAGCAACTTCCTTTTTCATGGTGAAACATCAAAGTTTGTCCGGCCGCCACGGACACGCCCTTCGACGAAAACTCTAAAGCTTCGCAATTTAACATCGCAAAGGCCTTATGATGACACTCAGCAAATTTGAAGATGATCGGATAAAAACTGTAGGAGGAGTTCGTTAAAGTATGAGGCCTGAAAATGGCAAAAACTGCACAAAAATCGTACAGGAAATTCAATATAACGGACTTCCTGTTGGGTTTCGGATGTTGCACCAGGAGACTTTTTTGTAGGTATTTGTGTGTTACATATGTGTACCGAGTTTCGTACATGTACGTGAAACGTAGCTCGAGGGGCACTCCGTTGAAATTTTATAGGTGGCGCTATCGAGCCATTTTGCCACACCCACTTTTGAAAACCATATCAGATGTAAATTTTCGCCAGGTCTGATGCGTGTGCAAAGTTTCGTGAGTTTTCGGGCATGTTTAGGCCCTCAAAAAGACTTTTCATTTTGGAGAAGAAGAAGAAGAAGAATAATTAAAGCTGCAAGCAGCGATGAACGGGCCCTCGCACCCGGGCTCACCGCTGACCGGTGGCTTTAGGAAAACAGCAAATGGTGGGTAGTATGCTTTTAATACAGTAAAAATAGGAGAAATATGTCAAAGTCACTTAAATGTGCCAAATATCTTGCTGCCAGCTGGTGGCGCTATGCATATAACTGATTATTGGCATGTAGATGTGTTCAGGCCACCACTTTCATCAAACATATGAAGTTTGGTGCAGATTGACCTTGGTATGTTTGAGTTAGTGAAAGATATGATATATCCTGCTGCCAACAGGTGGCGCTATGATAATATCTGAATTTTGGCCTTTAGGTGTCTTCAGGCCAGGACTCTTACCAAACCTGTGAAGTTTGAGGCAGATCGGACATTTTATGGCTGAGTTATAACAACTTCTATGTCCATGGCGAAACATCAAACTTTGTCAGGCCGCCACAGACACGCCCTTTAACGAAAACTCAAGATCTTCGCAATTTTAAATCTTTAAGGCCTCTAGATCAGAATGACCAAATATAATGCTAATATCATTAAATCTCTAAGAGGAGTTTGATACAAGTCATTTCCTGTTGCCAACAGGTGGCGCTGTGATTATAATAGAATGTTGGCCTTGAGATGTGTTCAGGCCAGGACTCTTATCGAATATGTGAAGTTTGAGGCAAATCAGACATTTTATGGCTGAGTTATAACAAGTTTTATATCCATGGCGAGACCTCGAAATTTGTCAGGCCGCCACGGACACGCCCTTTACCGAAAACTCAAGATCTTTACAATTTAACATCGCTAAGGCCTTTATATTAGACTGACCGATTTTGGAGTTGATCTGTATAAATCTCTAGGAGGAGTTTGTTGTAGAGTACAGCATGACACTTCCTGTTGCCTGCAGGTGGCGCTATGACTATAACTGAATATGGGCATGTAGATGTCTTCAGGTCAGGAGTGTTATCACACATGTGAAGTTTGGGACAGATCGGACATTTTATGCCTAAGTTATAGCAACTTCCTTTTTCATGGCGAAACATCGAAATTTGCGAGGCCGCCACGGACACGCCCTCCTATGAAAACTCTAGATCTTCACAATTTAACGTCACAAAGGGCTTTAGATTAGACTCACCAAATTTGGTGTTGATCGGAATAAATCTCTAGGAGGAGTTCGTTCAAGTATGACACCTGAAAATGGCAAAAATGACACAAATTTTGCTGAGAAAATTAATAATAACCGACTTCCTGTTGGGTTTCGGATTTTATCTCAAGAGGCTTTTTTGTAGGTATTGGTGTGTTACATGTGTGTACCGATATTTGTGCATGTACGATAATCACAGCTGAATGCGCACACCGCGGAACGTGTAAAGGTGGCGCTATTGAGCCATTTTGCCACACCCACTTCTGCAACCCATATCAGACGTCCATTTTCGCCAGGTCTGATGTGTGTGCAAAGTTTCGTTAGTTTTCGGGTATGTTTAGGCCCTCAAAAATGCGATTCATTCCGGATAAGAATAATAATAATAATAATAATAATAATAATTAAAGCTGCAAGCAGCGATGAACGGGCCCTCGCACCCGGGCTCACCGCCGACCAGTGGCTTTAGGAAAACAGCAAACGGTGGGCAGTATGCTTTTAATACAGTAAATATAGGAGAAATGTCATAAGTCACTTAAATGTGCCAAATTTCCAGCTGCCAGCTGGTGGCGCTATGCCTATCACTGATTATTGGCATGTAGATGTGTTCAGGCCAGCACTATTATCAAACATATGAAGTTTGGTGCAGATTGATTTTGGTATGTTTGAGTTAGTGAAAGATATGATATATATTGCTGCCAACAGGTGGCGCTATGATAATATCTGAATATTGGCCTTTAGGGGTCTTCAGGCCAGGACTCTTACCAAACCTGTGAAGTTTGAGGCAGATCGGACATTTTATGGCTGAGTTATGACAACTTCTATATCCATGGCGAAACATCAAAATTTGTCAGGCCGCCACAGACACGCCCTTTAACCGAAACTCAAGATCTTCACAATTTAACATCTCTAAGACCTCTAGATCAGACTGACCAAATTTACTGTTGATATCATTTAATCTGTAGGAGGAGTTTGCTACAAGTCATTTCCTGTTACCAACAGGTGGCGCTGTGATTATAACAGAATATTGGCTTTCAGATGTTTTCAGGCCAGGACTTTAATCGAACATGTGAAGTTTGAGGCAAATCGGACATTTTATGGCTGAGTTATAACAAGTTTTATATCCATGGCGAGACCTCAAAATTTGTCAAGCCGCCACGGACACGCCCTTCAACGAAAACTCAAGATCTTCACAATTTAACATCACTAATGCCTTTATATTAGACTGACCAATTTTGGTGTTGATGTGTATAAATCTCTAGGAGGAGTTGGTTGTAGAGTACAGCATGTCACTTCCTGTTACCTGCAGGTGGCGCTATGACTATAACTGAATATGGGCATGTAGATGTCATCAGGTCAGGAGTGTTATCACACATGTGAAGTTTGGGGCAGATCGGACATTTTATGCCTGAGTTATAGCAACATCCTTTTTCATGGCGAAACATCGAAATTTGCCAGGCCGCCACGGACACGCCCTCCGATGAAAACTCTAGATCTTCGCAATTTAACGTCACAAAGGGCTTTAGATTAGATTCACCAAATTTGGCGTTGATCCGTATAAATCTCTAGGAGGAGTTCGTTCAAGTATGACGCCTGAAAATGGCAAAAATGACACAAATTTTGCTGAGAAAATTAATAATAACCGACTTCCTGTTGGGTTTCGGATTTTATCCCAAGAGGCTTTTTTGTAGGTATTGGTAAGTTACATGAGTGTACCGATTTTCGTGCATGTATGTGAATCACAGCTGAAAGCGCACACCGCGGAACGTGTAAAGGTGGCGCTATCGAGCCATTTTGCCACACCCATCTCTGAAACCCATATCAGACGTACATTTTCGCCAGGTTTGATGTGTGTGCAAAGTTTCATGAGTTTTCGGGTATGTTTAGGGCCTCAAAAATGCGATTCATTCCGGAGAAGAAGAATAATAATAAGAAACGGAGCAGATCCAATAGGGTCCTCACACCATCGGTGCTCGGGCCCTAATAAACGGAGCAGATTCAATAGGGTCCTCACACCATCGGTGCTCGGGCCCTAATAATTAAAGCTGCAAGCAGCGTTGACCGGGCCCTCGCCGTCTGGCAGTCGCCATCACGATAGCATCAGGAAAACGGTGCCCAGTTGGCACATGCATTCACAGTAACCCTTTGGACTAACCCTAACTGTCTCTCCTCCTGTCTGACTCTTTCTCTTACCACCCATCCCACCTCCTTACACTCAGCCACTTACCACACAAACACACACATAGAGTGCAGAGCAGCGTGAGATCAGATTTGTTTTTTAATTTTCTTTCATTCAAAGAGTAAGGATGCTGCACTTTAAATATATAATAAATCATTGAAAATTGAAAATGGAAAATGAAATTCTAGGCACGCTATCTGCCTCAAAAACACAGGAAACAAATATTTGAATGTATTTTGTATTTTTATTTATTTGCCATGGCAACAGCATTTGATGCATCAGGGACGCCTTTACAGACTCTCATCGGCCGTGTTTTTACATCATTCTGATGAAGTTTGAAGAAAATCGAGTACAAATATATTGTTCGTTGTTCGTTCGTGTGTTAGTTCATTAACCAATGTTAACAAAAGAGACCCTATTTTAAATAGTTACCATGTTTTATGATCTACATCCATTTTTAAATATTATTTTAATGATCTATAAGCATCTGTGAAATAATTATAAACAAATATATTAAAAATAAATACATATTAACTTAGTTGATGTATTTGTTTCTCATTCTAATTAAGTGAACTGAGCAGTATAGTGTCATACTTATAAGATTTTTTATTCTATCAGTGAGATTGTATATATGTATATAAATCATATAATTTTTCCTTAAAAGATTAAAAAAAGATTTTAATGCTCTTTAAGCACCTATACAAAATAATTATGTAAAAGTACACTGACAGTACAGTCTATATCAACTGATTCTATGGATTATTTTCATTCTTATACACTGAGAATGAGCTAAATAGCATTAGAGGTCAAACGATTCCTTATCTTATGAGGACCTCTAGTGTTCATCCCTGGTATTAGAGCTTTAATCTGACAAATTTATGTGACACTTTTAATGTTTTTGGGGCCTCTGAGCATGATAACATTTTGAAACTACACGTATTTCCTAAGAATTTCTTGTTCTTTATATGTAAAAAGTTTTGATGAGTTAGAATAATGCAATTTAAAGATATATGAAAATAACTCTTCATCTTTTTTATTGTTACTTTCATAAATCACCACATCACCACCGTTCAAGATGTCCCAAAGCCGTTCACAATTTAACATCTTCAGTATCTTGGCATCATGTTGACAAAGTTTGGTGTGAACTGTCTGATTCTGCTATGAGTGATATGAATTTATTCACAGCTATATTTAAAAACACAGGAAACAAATGTTAAAGTTTGACATGTTGCCATGGCAACAGCATTTGATATATCAAGGACCCCTTCACAGATTCTCATCGGCCGTGTTTTGATATTATTCTGATGAAGTTTGAAGCAAATTGAGTAAAATTAAGAGGTTGATTTAAAAGCGTTTTGCAAGCAACACACTTCCTGCTGCCAGTTGGTGGCGCTATAACTTTGACTCATAATAGTCACATCTCTGTGATCGGTATCATACGACGAACAAACTGCTTAAGTTTGGTCAAAATCAGATAAAGTGTGTCAAAATTATTAGACATTTCCTGTTTCTCATTTCTCGCCATAATTTGTCGCCCTGCCACGGCCAAACCGTTCGAGATACCAAAAATCCCCTGGCAATTTTGCATTCCCAATATCTTGAGATCATGCTGACCGAGTTTGGTGGCCATCGGTGGAAAGGTCTAGGAGGAGTATTTCAAATTCCACAGCTTGATTTTTCCAAAAATCCATATTTAAATAAAAATAGCTGACTTCCTGTTGGTCGTAGCTAATGGGTGTAAATTAGAAAGTTGTCCGGCTTGATGAGTCCAATATATGTACCGAGTTTGGTGACTGTAGGACAAAGTAACCCCCCAACTTTTGTCAAAAGGTGGCGCTATGGAGCGCCTGCTCCACGCCCATTTATGGGCTTTTATCAGTGTTTAACTGTCATTAATACAGATGTGTGTGTTGAGTTTCATGAAATTCTAAGCATTTTAAGTGGCTCAAAAACACAAAAAACTAAAGTTAAAGTTTGACACGTTGCCATGGCAACATGATAAAAGTTATGGATAACGCCCTTCACAGATTCTTATCGGTCGTGTTTTGACATTATTGGGATGAAGTTTGAAGCAAATTGAGTAAAATTAAGAGGCTGAGTTTAAAGCGTTTCAAAAACGTCACGCTTTCTGCTGCCAGTTGGTGGCGCTATAACTTTGACTCATAATAGTCACATCTCTGTGATCGGCATCAGACGATGAACAAACTGCTGAAGTTTGGTCAAAATCAGACAAAGTATGTCAAAGTTATTAGGCACTTCCTGTTTCTCATTTCTCGCCATAAATTTGTCGCCCCGTCACGGTCAAACCGTTCGAGATATCAAAAATCCCCTGGCAATTTTGCGTCCCCAATGTCTTGAGATCATGCTGACCGAGTTTGGTGGCCATCGGTGGAAAGGCCTAGTAGGAGTATTTCAAATTCCATTGCATGCACTTTTTAGACATCCCTGAATAGCCGACTTCCTGTTTGGCGAAGCACGGACTATGAGTGTGAAATTTGTTCGGCCCGATGAGGTCTATATGTGTATAAATTTTGGTGACTGTAGGTCAACCGTTGTGCGCTCCAGAGCCCTTCAAAAGTCGCAATTTTTAACGCTGTGCCATGCCCCCCCCAGGTGACCCCCCCATGTCAAAGTCTGTCCGGCCCTGATGGCCGCAGGTTCCAATGTGTGTGCAAAGTTTCAAGAGTTTTCGTGTATGTTAAGCCCCCCGAAATCCCCCAAAACATTGAAAAAAAAAAAAAAAAAATAATAATAATAATAATAATAATAATCCTTAGAAAAACAATAGGGCCTTCGCCCTTTTGGGCTCGGGCCCTAATTAAAGCTGCAAGCAGCGAAGAATGGGCCCTCGCACACGGGCTCACCGCCGATCGGTGGCTTTAGGAACACAGCAAATTGTGGGTAGTATGCTTTTAATACAGTAAAAATATGAGAAATATGTCAAAGTCACTTAAATGTGCCAAATTTCCTGCTGCCAGCTGGTGGCGCTATGCCTATAACTGATTATTGGCATGTAGATGTGTTCAGTCCACCACTTTCATCAAACATATGAAGTTTGGTGCAGATTGACCTTGGTATGTTTGAGTTAGTGAAATATATGATATATCCTGCTGCCAACAGGTGGCGCTATGATAATATCTGAATATTGGCCTTTAGGTGTCTTCAGGCCAGGACTCTTACGAAACCTGTGAAGTTTGAGGCAGATCGGACATTTTATGGCTGAGTTATAACAACTTCTATGTCCATGGCGAAACATCAAACTTTGTCACGCCGCCACGGACACGCCCTTTAACGAAAACTCAAGATCTTCGCAATTTAACATCTCTAAGGCCTCTAGATCAGACTGACCAAATATAATGTTGATATCATTAAATCTCTAGGAGGAGTTTGATACAAGTCATCTCCTGTTGCCAACAGGTGGCGCTGTGATTATAATAGAATGTTGGCCTTGAGATGTGTTCAGGCCAGGACTCTTATCGAATATGTGAAGTTTGAGGCAAAGCGGACATTTTATGGCTGAGTTATAACAAGTTTTATATCCATGGCGAGACCTCGAAAGTTGTCAGGCCGCCACGGACACGCCCTTTACCGAAAACTCAAGATCTTTACAATTTAACATCGCTAAGGCCTTTACATTAGACTGACCGATTTTGGAGTTGATCTGTATAAATCTCTAGGAGGAGTTGGTTGTAGAGTACAGCATGACACTTCCTGTTGCCTGCAGGTGGCGCTATGACTATAACTGAATATGGGCATGTAGATGTCTTCAGGTCAGGAGTGTTATCACACATGTGAAGTTTGGGACAGATCGGACATTTTATGCCTAAGTTATAGCAACTTCCTTTTTCATGGCGAAACATCGAAATTTGCGAGGCCGCCACGGACACGCCCTCCGATGAAAACTCTAGATCTTCACAATTTAACGTCACAAAGGGCTTTAGATTAGACTCACCAAATTTGGTGTTGATCGGAATAAATCTCTAGGAGGAGTTCGTTCAAGTATGACACCTGAAAATGGCAAAAATGACACAAATTTTGCTGAGAAAATTAATAATAACCGACTTCCTGTTGGGTTTCGGATTTTATCTCAAGAGGCTTTTTTGTAGGTATTGGTGTGTTACATGTGTGTACCGATTTTTGTGCATGTACGATAATCACAGCTGAATGCGCACACCGCGGAACGTGTAAAGGTGGCGCTATTGAGCCATTTTGCCACACCCACTTCTGCAACCCATATCAAACGTCCATTTTCGCCAGGTCTGATGTGTGTGCAAAGTTTCGTTAGTTTTCGGGTATGTTTAGGCCCTCAAAAATGCGATTCATTCCGGATAAGAATAATAATAATAATAATAATAATAATTAAAGCTGCAAGCAGCGATGAACGGGCCCTCGCACACGGGCTCACCGCCGACCGGTGGCTTTAGGAACACAGCAAATGGTGGGTAGTATGCTTTTAATACAGTAAAAATAGGAGAAATATGTCAAAGTCACTTAAATATGCCAAATTTCCTGCTGCCAGCTGGTGGCGCTATGCCTATAACTGATTATTGGCATGTAGATGTGTTCAGGCCACCACTTTCATCAAACATATGAAGTTTGGTGCAGATTGACCTTGGTATGTTTGAGTTAGTGAAAGATATGATATATCCTGCTGCCAACAGGTGGCGCTATGATAATATCTGAATTTTGGCCTTTAGGTGTCTTCAGGCCAGGACTCTTACCAAACCTGTGAAGTTTGAGGCAGATCGGACATTTTATGGCTGAGTTATAACAACTTCTATGTCCAAGGCGAAACATCAAACTTTGTCAGGCCGCCACGGACACGCCCTTTAACGAAAACTCAAGATCTTCGCAATTTAACATCTTTAAGGCCTCTAGATCAGAATGACCAAATATAATGTTGATATCATTAAATCTCTAAGAGGAGTTTGATACAAGTCATTTCCTGTTGCCAACAGGTGGCGCTGTGATTATAATAGAATGTTGGCCTTGAGATGTGTTCAGGCCAGGACTTTTATCGAATATGTGAAGTTTGAGGCAAATCGGACATTTTATGGCTGAGTTATAACAAGTTTTATATCCATGGCGAGACCTCGAAATTTGTCAGGCCGCCACGCACACGCCCTTTACCGAAAACTCAAGATCTTTACAATTTAACATCGCTAAAGCCTTTATATTAGACTGACCGTTTTTGGAGTTGATCTGTATAAATCTCTAGGAGGAGTTTGTTGCAGAGTACAGCATGACACTTCCTGTTGCCTGCAGGTGGCGCTATGACTATAACTGAATATGGGCATGTAGATGTCTTCAGGTCAGGAGTGTTATCACACATGTGAAGTTTGGTAAAGATCGGACATTTTATGCCTAAGTTATAGCAACTTCCTTTTTCATGGCGAAACATCGAAATTTGCGAGGCCGCCACGGACACGCCCTCCGATGAAAACTCTAGATCTTCACAATTTAACGTCACAAAGGGCTTTAGATTAGACTCACCAAATTTGGTGTTGATCGGAATAAATCTCTAGGAGGAGTTCGTTCAAGTATGACACCTGAAAATGGCAAAAATGACACAAATTTTGCTGAGAAAATTAATAATAACCGACTTCCTGTTGGGTTTCGGATTTTATCTCAAGAGGCTTTTTTGTAGGTATTGGTGTGTTACATGTGTGTACCGATTTTTGTGCATGTACGATAATCACAGCTGAATGCGCACACCGCGGAACGTGTAAAGGTGGCGCTATTGAGCCATTTTGCCACACCCACTTCTGCAACCCATATCAGATGTCCATTTTCGCCAGGTCTGATGTGTGTGCAAAGTTTCGTTAGTTTTCGGGTATGTTTAGGCCCTCAAAAATGCGATTCATTCCGGATAAGAAGAATAATAATAATAATAATAATAAACGGAGCAGATTCAATAGGGTCCTCACACCATCGGTGCTCGGGCCCTAATAAACGGAGCAGATCCAATAGGGTCCTCACACCATCGGTGCTCGGGCCCTAAATAATAATAATAATAATAAACGGAGCAGATCCAATAGGGTCCTCACACCATCGGTGCTCGGGCCCTAAATAATAATAATAATAATAAACGGAGCAGATTCAATAGGGTCCTCACACCATCGGTGCTCGGGCCCTAATTAAAGCTGCGAGCAGCGATGAACGGGCCCTCGCACCCGGGCTCACCGCCGATCGGTGGCTTCAGGAAAACAGCAAACGGTGGGCAGTATGCTTTTAATACAGTAAATGTAGGAGAAATATGTCAAAGTCACTTAAATGTGCCAAACTTGCCGCTGCCAGCTGGTGGCGCTATGCCTATAACTGATTATTGGCATGTAGATGTGTTCAGGCCAGCACTATTATCAAACATATGAAGTTTGGTGCAGATTGACCTTGGTATGTTTGAGTTAGTGAAATATATGATATTTCTATGGGGCAGCCGTGGCCTAATGGTTAGGGAGTCGGACCTGTAACCCAAAGGTTGCAGGTTCGAGTCCCAGGTCCGGCAGGGATTGTAGGTGGAGATTGTGAATGTACAGCACTCTCTCCACCCTCAATGCCACGACTGAGGTGAGTCCCTTGAGCAAGGCACCGTTCCCCCAACTGCTCCCCGGGCGCCGCAGCAATGGCTGCCCACTGCTCCGGGTGTGTGTTCACGGTGTGTGTGTGTTCACTACTGTGTGGTTAAATGCAGAGCACAAATTCCTAGTATGGGTCACCATACTTGGCCTCACTTCACCTCCTTTCCTCCTTTCCTTTCCTCATCCTGCTGCCAACAGGTGGCGCTATGATAATATCTGAATATTGGTCTTTAGGTGTCTTCAGGCCAGGACTCTTACCAAACCTGTGAATTTTGTGGCAGATCAGACATTTTCAGGCTAAGTTATAACCACTTCTATGTCTATGCAGAAACATCAAACTTTGTCAGGCCACCACGGACATGCCCTTTAATGAAAACTCAAGATCTTCACAATTTAACATCTCTAAGGCCTCAAGATCAGACTGACCAAATATAATGTTGATTTAACTAAATGTAATCAATGCAAGGACTTCAGATAAATGCCAACTGTGAACCAGTATGCTACAAATTCCCTATTTTCTGATGAAGATGATAAGAACATGATTCATGATGATAGCAAAATGTTATTATTGCTTGCTTTACGTCCACCACTTCTGCTTAAATGTCATTGTTACCTATCTGTACAATTTTTGTGTGGATATTGCTTTGCTGGTGACTCCTGTTATAAGACATCACTCTTAAGTGCTACATAACTAAGAATCAATAAGGAAGACGGTGCCCAGTTGGCACATGCATTCACAGTAACCCTCTGCTAGTTTGGATTTTAAGTTTACAGAATTGAAAGGGTTACACTTTAAAATCAACACACAGACACATACACACAAAATATAAAATGTTGCCATCCAGTTTCATTTGTTAAAATTAACTATATTAGTTAACATGACCAATAAATAAATAGCATTTATTAATGTTAATTAATATTAAGCTAAAAAAAGTATTCATATAAAGTTTATGTACTGTGAATTAAGCAATACACAATAAAGTGCTCTATAAACGCTTCATTCTTTCAAAATATCTTTAAAAATCAAGTTGAGTATTTTAACGGGGTGATACATATATATAACTGATCTTAAAATTATGGTTTTCAGATGTTTTGAAGAGATAACAGTAACGTTTGTTTTGTTGTCAAAGTTTGTCTTAATTTTTTATTATTATGATTTTATATTCAATAAATAACACTATGTAAATATTGTCTATCAATGAAGATAAATTGATCATGCTAAAAAGTTGTATTTTTTTAAATCTTTTGCTATGTGACTGAATAGGACAAGTTCATGGTACAGTTAAGTAAAAAATAAATAAAAAACAACAACTGCAAAATACGAACAATGAAAGACTTAGTGACCCTTTGTATTTTCTCAAAATATCAGACTCTCAAAGATCAGACATATTTATATAATTACACTACATACAGTATGTGCATTTTGTTCAAAGATGGTCTGTAGGATGGCTCTCTACTCTGTCACCCTCTCTGCCTCTCACCCCTCCCCCCTGCAATAATGAGCTTCTCTGTGCCTGACTGAACGCACACACATACTGTAGAGACATTCACCAGAGTGACAGCAGGTTTCTGAGTTATCTTTTTAATTTTCTTTAATTCATTGAAGCTTGTATAAAATTTATATTTCCAGCACTTGCTCAGAATGATTAGATCTCTGTGTGAAAAAAGTTTTAAAGAGTTTGGATGCTGCACTTTAAAGATATAAAAATATTTTTTACTATATCTTTAAAAAATCACCACGTCCACACCGTTCAAGATATCCAAAATCCGCTCGCAATTTAACATCTTCAGAATCTTCTCTTCATGTTAAAAAAGTTTGGTGTGAACAGCTGCTTGTTCTTAGAAGTAGTGTGAATTTGTTTACAGCCTGATTTTTCCAAAAATCCACATTCAAATCAAAATAGCCAGCTTCCTGTTTGTCTTAGCTAATGAGTTTGATTTAGAAAGTTGTCCAGATTGATGAGAACAATATAAGTACAGAGTTTGGTGACTGTAGGAAAAACTAACCCCCCAACTTTTGTCAAAAGATGGCGCTATAGAGTGCCTGCTCCACGCCCATTTATGACCTTTTGCCAGTGTCTAACTATCATTAGTATTGATGTGTGTGTTGAGTTTCATGAAATTCTAAGCATGTTATCTGCCTCAAAAAGACAGGAATGTAATTTTAAAGTTTGACACGTTGCCATGGCAACAGCATTTGATTTATCATCGACCCCTTTACATATTCTTATCGGCCGTGTTTTGACATGATTTTGATGAAGTTTAAAGAAAATCGAGTAAAATTAAGAGGCTGATTTCAAAGCATTTTGAAAATGACACGTTTCCTGCTGCCAGTTGGTGGCGCTATAACTTTGACTCATAATAGTCACATTTATGGAATCGGCATCATACAACGAACAAACTGGTGAAGTTTCATCAGAATCAGGCAATGTGTGCAACAGTTATTAGACACTTCCTGTTTCTCATTTCTCGCCATAACTTTGTCGCCTTGCCACGGCCAAACCGTTCGAGATATCAAAAATCTCCTCGCAATTTAGCGTCCCCAATGTCTTGAGATCATGCTGACCGAGTTTGGTGATAATCCAATGGAATTCCTGGGAGGAGTACGTTAAATTCCAGAGCATGCGCTTTTTAAACAGCCCTAAATATCTCACTTCCTGTTGCGTGGAGCCCATGACATAGAGTACAAAAGTTGTTCAGCTCGATGAGTTCTATATGTGTACCGAGTTTCATATCAATACGCGCAAGTATGTGTGCGCAGTACATCAAGTTTTCAAACTGTGTTCCAGGGGGCGCTGTAGAGGCCCTGAACCACGCCCGGGTCCCAGCCTCTGTGGCGTCCGGACGACGGCAGATTCCAACGTGTGTGCAAATTTTCAAGAGTTTTTGAGTATGTTAAGGCCCCCAAAAGTGCCCCAACGGTTGAAAAAAATAAAAATAAAAAAAAAAACAAATAAGAATCCTTAGAAGAACAATAGGGCCTTCGCCCTTTTGGGCTCGGGCCCTAATAATAAACGGAGCAATTCCAATAGGGTCCTCGCACTGCAGTGCTCGGGCCCTAATTAAAGCTGCAAGCAGCGATGGTAGGGCCCTCGCACTCGGGCTCACCGCCGATCGGTGGCGAATGGTGGGCACTATGCTATTAACACAGAAAATGTAGGAGGAATATGTCAAAGTCATTGATATGTGCCAATCTTCCTTCTGCCAGCTGGTGGCGATATGCTTATAACTGAATATTGGCATGCAGATGTGTTCAGGCCAGTGCTTTTATCAAACATATTAAGCTTGGGTCAGATTGGACATTGTATGCATGAGTTACACTTATTTTTCTTTGTATTAGTATCATGCTTTAGCTCTCAGCTAAGTGTTGCTAGCATGTTTTAACATGATTCTAGCATGTTGCTAGCCTATTTAAAACTTGCTGACACTTTTTATTATGTTGCTAGGAGTCCGTAACACCATTAAACGTCACTTCCTGTTGTCAGCAGGTGGCGCTGTGACTATAACTGAATATGGGCATGTATATATCTTCAGGCCAGGACTCTTATCAAACGTGAAGTTTGGGGCTGATTGGACATTGCATGTCTGAGTTACAGTAACTTCCTGTTTTATGTCTTTAACAACATGCTTTAGCACTAAGTAAGTGTTGCTAGCATGTTTGAGTACGTTTTAAACTAGTTTAGCACTCAATGGCTTTTTTAGTGTGTTGCTAATAGTGTGTCACAGTGTTAAACATGTCACTTCCTGTTGACAGTAGGTGGCGCTATAACTATAACTGAATATTGGCATGTAGATATCTTCAGGCCAGGACTGTTATCAAACATGTGAAGTTTGGGGCTGATTGGACATTGCATGCCTGAGTTACAGTAACTTCCTGTTTCATTGCATTAAGAGTATGCTTTAGCACTTAGCTAAATGTTGCTAACATGTTATAGCATGTTTCTAGCATGTTGCTACCCTTTTTAACAGTTGTTGAAATTTTTAAAATGTTGCTAGGCATCCACAACAGTATTAAACATGTGGCTTCCTGTTACCAGCTGGTGGCGCTATGACTATAACTGAATACGGGCATGGGCTTGTGTTTAGGCCAGGACTCTTATTAAACATGTGAAGTTTGGGGCTGATTGGACATTGTATGCCTGAGTTATAGTAACTTCCTGTTTCATTGTATTATTAGCATGCTTTAGCATATTAGCTAAGTGTTGCTAGCATGCTTTATTATTTTTGTAGCATGTTGAATATTAAGTTTGGGTCAGATTCAACATTATATACATGAGTTACAGCAATTTCCTTTTGTATTTGTATTAATAGCATGCTTTAGCTCTTAGCTAAGTGTTGCTAGCATGTTTTAGCATGTTTGTAGCATGTTGCTAGCCTATTTAAGACTTGTTAACGCTTTTCAATATGTTTCTAGGAGTCCGTAACAGTGTTAAACATGTCATTTCCTGTTGTCAGCAGGTGGCGCTATGACTATATCTGAATATGGGCACTGACGTGTGTTCAGGACCGGACTGTCATCAAACATGTGAAGTTTGAGGCAGATCGGACATCGTATGCCTGAGTTATAGCAACTTCCTTTTTCATGGCGAAACATCAAAGTTTGTCCGGCCGCCACGGACACGCCCTTTGACGAAAACTCTAAAGCTTCGCAATTTTACATCGCAAAGGCCTTATGATGACACTCAGCAAATTTGAAGATGATCGGATAAAAACTGTAGGAGGAGTTCGTTAAAGTACGAGGCCTGAAAATGGCAAAAACTGCACAAAAATCGTACAGGAAATTCAATATAACGGACTTCCTGTTGGGTTTCGGATGTTGCACCAGGAGACTTTTTTGTAGGTATTGGTGTGTTACATATGTGTACCGAGTTTTGTACATGTACGTGAAACGTAGCTCGAGGCGCACTCCGTTGAAATTTTATAGGTGGCGCTATCGAGCCATTTTGCCACACCCACTTCTGAAAACCATATCAAATGTAGATTTTCGCCAGGTCTGATGCGTGTGCAAAGTTTCGTGAGTTTTCGGGCATGTTTAGGCCCTCAAAAAGACTTTTCATTTTGGAGAAGAAGAAGAAGAAGATTAAAGCTGCGAGCAGCGATGAACGGGCCCTCGCACCTGGGCTCACCGCCGACCGGTGGCTTCAGGAAATCAGCAAACGGTGGGCAGTATGCTTTTAATACAGTAAATATAGAAAAAATATGTCATAAGTCATTTAAATGTGCCAAACTTGCCGCTGCCAGATGGTGGCGCTATGCCTGTAACTAATTATTGGCATGTAGATGTGTTCAGGCCAGCACTATTATCAAACATATGAAGTTTGGTGCAGATTGACCTTGGTATGTTTGAGTTAGTGAAAGATATGATATATCCTGCTGCCAACAAGTGGCGCTATGATAATATCTGAATATTAGTCTTTAGGTGTCTTCAGGCCAGGACTCTTACCAAACCTGTGAATTTTGTGGCAGATCAGACATTTTATGGCTAAGTTATAACAACTTCTATGTCTATGCAGAAACATCAAACTTTGTCAGGCCACCACGGACATGCCCTTTAATGAAAACTCAAGATCTTCACAATTTAACATCTCTAAGGCCTCAAGATCAGACTGACCAAATATAATGTTGATTTAATTAAATGCAATCAATGCAAGGACTTCAGATAATGCCAACTGTGAATCAATATGCAAAATTTTCCCTATACTCTGATGATGATGATAAGAACATGATTCATGATGATAACAAAATGTTATTATTGCTTGCTTTACGTCCACCACTTCTGCTTAAATGTCATTGTTACCTATCTGTACAAGTTTTGTGTGGATATTGCTTTGCTGGTGACTCCTCCTGTTACAAGACATCACTCTTAAGCGCTACATAACTAAGAATCAATAAGGAAAACGGTGCCCAGTTGGCACATGCATTCACAGTAACCCTCTGCTAGTTTGGATTTTAAGTTTACAGAATTGAAAGGGTTAGACTTTAAAATCAACACACAGACACATACACACAAAATATAAAATGTTGCCATTCAGTTTCATTTGTTAGCATTAACTATATTAGTTAACATGACCAATAAATAAATAGCATTTATT
Organism: Garra rufa; assembly: GCF_049309525.1. Taxonomy (NCBI): domain Eukaryota; kingdom Metazoa; phylum Chordata; class Actinopteri; order Cypriniformes; family Cyprinidae; genus Garra; species Garra rufa. The sequence continues at coordinate 10,602,802 of NW_027394276.1, forward strand.
AATGTTAATTAATATTAAGCTAAAAAAAGTATTCATATATAGTTTATGTACTGTGAATTAACATGAACATGAACACAGTTCATGTGGGTGTACAGCAATACACAATAAAGTGCTCTATAAACGCTTCATTCTTTCAAAATATCTTTAAAAACAAGTTGAGTATTGAAATGGGGCGATATATATATATATATATAACTCATCTTAAAATGGTATAATTTTCAGATGTTTTGAACAGATAACAGCAAAGCTTGTTTTGTTGTCCAAGTTTGTCTTGAAATTGTTAATTTAAATTTTATATTCAATAAATAACACTATGAAAATAAATGTCTATCAATGAAGATAAATCGCTAATGCTAAAAGATGCATTTTTCTTAATCTTTTGCTATGTGACTGAATAGGACAAGTTCATGGTATAGTTCAGTAAAAAAATAAATAAATAAAAAAAAAACTGCAAAATACAAACAATGAATGACTTAGTGACCCTTTATATTTTCTCAAAATATCAGACTCTCAAAGATCAGACGTATTTATTTCGATTACACTATATATATATGTGCATTTCTCAAAGATGGTCTATAGCAAGATAGCATGTTTCACTCTCTATCCCTCTCTCCCTTTCACCCCTCCCCCCTTAAGCCACTCTAACTGTCATCCTGCAGTGACTGAACACAGTCAGTCAGGCAGAGTGAGGTTTCTGAGTTCTTTTTTTAATTTTCTTTAATTCATAGAAGCTTGAATAGTTTTGATATTACCAGCACTTGCTCAGAATGATTAGATCTCTGTGTGAAAAAAGTTTTAAAGAGTTTGGATGCTGCACTTTAAAGATATAAAAATATTTTTTACTATATCTTTAAAAAATCACCACGTCCACACCGTTCAAGATGTCACAAATCCGCTCGCAATTTAACATCTTCAGAATCTTCTCTTCATGTTAAAAATGTTTGGTGTGAATAGCTGGTTGTTCTTAAAAGGAGTGTGAATTTGTTTACATCCTGATTTTTCCAAAAATCCACATTCAAATTAAAATAGTCGGCTTCCTGTTGGTCTTAGCTAATGAGTTTGATTTAGAAAGTTGTCCAGATTGATGCGATTAATATATGTACAGAGTTTGGTGACTGTAGGAAAAACTAACCCCCCAACTTTTGTCAAAAGATGGCGCTATAGAGTGCCTGTTCCACGCCCATTTATGACCTTTTGCCAGTGTCTAACTATCATTAATATTGATGTGTGTGTTGAGTTTCATGAAATTCTTAGCATGTTATCTGCCTTGAAAAGACAGGAATCTAATTTTAAAGTTTGACATGTTGCCATGGCAACAGCATTCGATTTATCATCGACCCCTTTACATATTCTTATCGGTCGTGTTTTGACATGATTTTGATGAAGTTTAAAGAAAATCGAGTAAAATTAAGAGGCTGATTTCAAAGCATTTTGAAAATGACACACTTCCTGCTCCCAGTTGGTGGCGCTATAACTTTGACTCATAATAATCACATTTATGGAATCGGCATCATACAACGAACAAACTGGTGAAGTTTCATCAGAATCAGGCAATGTGTGCAACAGTTATTAGACACTTCCTGTTTCTCATTTCTCGCCATAACTTTGTCGCCTTGCCACGGCCAAACCGTTCGAGATATCAAAAATCTCCTCGCAATTTAGTGTCCCCAATGTCTTGAGATCATGCTGACCGAGTTTGGTGACAATCCTATAGAAATCCTGGGAGGAGTACGTTAAATTCCAGAGCATGCGCTTTTTAAACAGCCCTAAATATCTCACTTCCTGTTGCGTGGAGCCTATGACATAGAGTACAAAAGTTGTTTGGCTCAGTGAGATCTATATGTGTACCCAGTTTCATATCAGTACGTGCAAGTATGTGTGCGCAGTACATCAAGTTTTCAAACTGTGTTCCAGGGGGCGCTGTAGAGGCCCTGAACCACGCCCGGGTCCCAGCCTCTGTGGCGTCCTGATGGCCGCAGATTCCGACGTGTGTGCAAATTTTCAAGAGTTTTTGAGTATGTTAAGGCCCCCAAAAGTGCCCAGAAGGTGTAAAAAAAAAAAATATATAAAAAAAAAATAAGAACCCTTAGAAGAACAATAGGGCCTTCGCCCTTTTGGGCTCGGGCCCTAAAGAAGAAGAAGAATAATAAACGGAGCAATTCCAATAGGGTCCTCGCACTGTAGTGCTCGGGCCCTAATTAAAGCTGCGAGCAGCGATGAACGGGCCCTCGCACCTGGGCTCACCGCCGACCGGTGGCTTCAGGAAATCAGCAAATGGTGGGCAGTATGCTTTTAATACAGTAAATATAGAAAAAATATGTCATAAGTCATTTAAATGTGCCAAACTTGCCGCTGCCAGATGGTGGCGCTATGCCTGTAACTAATTATTGGCATGTAGATGTGTTCAGGCCAGCACTATTATCAAACATATGAAGTTTGGTGCAGATTGACCTTGGTATGTTTGAGTTAGTGAAAGATAATATATATCCTGCTGCCAACAAGTGGCGCTATGATAATATCTGAATATTAGTCTTTAGGTGTCTTCAGGCCAGGACTCTTACCAAACCTGTGAATTTTGTGGCAGATCAGACATTTTATGGCTAAGTTATAACAACTTCTATGTCTATGCAGAAACATCAAACTTTGTCAGGCCACCACGGACATGCCCTTTAATGAAAACTCAAGATCTTCGCAATTTAACATCTCTAAGGCCTCAAGATCAGACTGACCAAATATAATGTTGATTTAATTAAGTGCAATCAATGCAAGGACTTCAGATAATGCCAACTGTGAACAAATATGCAAAATTTTCCCTATACTCTGATGATGATGATAAGAACATGATTCATGATGATAACAAAATGTTATTATTGCTTGCTTTACGTCCACCACTTCTGCTTAAATGTCATTGTTACCTATCTGTACAAGTTTTGTGTGGATATTGCTTTGCTGGTGACTCCTCCTGTTACAAGACATCACTCTTAAGCGCTACATAACTAAGAATCAATAAGGAAAACGGTGCCCAGTTGGCACATGCATTCACAGTAACCCTCTGTTAGTTTGGATTTTAAGTTTACAGAATTGAAAGGGTTAGACTTTAAAATCAACACACAGACACATACACACAAAATATAAAATGTTGCCATTCAGTTTCATTTGTTAGCATTAACTATATTAGTTAACATGACCAATAAATAAATAGCATTTATTAATGTTAATTAATATTAAGCTAAAAAAAGTATTCATATATAGTTTATGTACTGTGAATTAACATGAACATGAACACAGTTCATGGGGGTGTACAGCAATACACAATAAAGTGCTCTATAAACGCTTCATTCTTTCAAAATATCTTTAAAAACAAGTTGAGTATTGAAATGGGGTGATATATATATATATATAACTCATCTTAAAATGGTATAATTTTCAGATGTTTTGAACAGATAACAGCAAAGCTTGTTTTGTTGTCCAAGTTTGTCTTGAAATTGTTAATTTAAATTTTATATTCAATAAATAACACTATGAAAATAAATGTCTATCAATGAAGATAAATCGCTAATGCTAAAAGTTGCATTTTTCTTAATCTTTTGCTATGTGACTGAATAGGACAAGTTCATGGTATAGTTCAGTAAAAAAAATAAAAAATAAAAAAACAACAACTGCAAAATACAAACAATGAATGACTTAGTGACCCTTTGTATTTTCTCAAAATATCAGACTCTCAAAGATCAGACGTATTTATTTTCGATTACACTATATATATATGTGCATTTCTCAAAGATGGTCTATAGCAAGATAGCATGTTTCACTCTCTACCCCTCTCTCCCTCTCTCCCTTTCACCCATCCCCCCTTAAGCCACTCTAAATGTCATTCTGCAGTGACTGAACACAGTCAGTCAGGCAGAGTGAGGTTTCTGAGTTCTTTTTTTAATTTTCTTTAATTCATAGAAGCTTGAATAGTTTTGATATTACCAGCACTTGCTCAGAATGATTAGATCTCTGTGTGAAAAAAGTTTTAAAGAGTTTGGATGCTGCACTTTAAAGATATAAAAATATTTTTTACTATATCTTTAAAAAATCACCACGTCCACACCGTTCAAGATATCACAAATCCGCTCGCAATTTAACATCTTCAGAATCTTCTCTTCATGTTAAAAATGTTTGGTGTGAATAGCTGGTTGTTCTTAAAAGGAGTGTGAATTTGTTTACAGCCTGATTTTTCCAAAAATCCACATTCAAATTAAAATAGCCGGCTTCCTGTTGGTCTTAGCTAATGAGTTTGATTTAGAAAGTTGTCCAGATTGATGAGATTAATATATGTACAGAGTTTGGTGACTGTAGGAAAAACTAACCCCCCAACTTTTGTCAAAAGATGGCGCTATAGAGTGCCTGTTCCACGCCCATTTATGACCTTTTGCCAGTGTCTAACTATCATTAATATTGATGTGTGTGTTGAGTTTCATGAAATTCTTAGCATGTTATCTGCCTTGAAAAGACAGGAATCTAATTTTAAAGTTTGACATGTTGCCATGGCAACAGCATTCGATTTATCATCGACCCCTTTACATATTCTTATCGGTCGTGTTTTGACATGATTTTGATGAAGTTTAAAGAAAATCGAGTAAAATTAAGAGGCTGATTTCAAAGCATTTTGAAAATGACACACTTCCTGCTCCCAGTTGGTGGCGCTATAACTTTGACTCATAATAATCACATTTATGGAATCGGCATCATACAACGAACAAACTGGTGAAGTTTCATCAGAATCAGGCAATGTGTGCAACAGTTATTAGACACTTCCTGTTTCTCATTTCTCGCCATAACTTTGTCGCCTTGCCACGGCCAAACCGTTCGAGATATCAAAAATCTCCTCGCAATTTAGTGTCCCCAATGTCTTGAGATCATGCTGACCGAGTTTGGTGACAATCCTATAGAAATCCTGGGAGGAGTACGTTAAATTCCAGAGCATGCGCTTTTTAAACAGCCCTAAATATCTCACTTCCTGTTGCGTGGAGCCTATGACATAGAGTACAAAAGTTGTTTGGCTCAGTGAGATCTATATGTGTACCCAGTTTCATATCAGTACGTGCAAGTATGTGTGCGCAGTACATCAAGTTTTCAAACTGTGTTCCAGGGGGCGCTGTAGAGGCCCTGAACCACGCCCGGGTCCCAGCCTCTGTGGCGTCCTGATGGCCGCAGATTCCGACGTGTGTGCAAATTTTCAAGAGTTTTTGAGTATGTTAAGGCCCCCAAAAGTGCCCAGAAGGTGTAAAAAAAAAATATATATAAAAAAAAAATAAGAACCCTTAGAAGAACAATAGGGCCTTCGCCCTTTTGGGCTCGGGCCCTAAAGAAGAAGAAGAATAATAAACGGAGCAATTCCAATAGGGTCCTCGCACTGTAGTGCTCGGGCCCTAATTAAAGCTGCGAGCAGCGATGAACGGGCCCTCGCACCTGGGCTCACCGCCGACCGGTGGCTTCAGGAAATCAGCAAATGGTGGGCAGTATGCTTTTAATACAGTAAATATAGAAAAAATATGTCATAAGTCATTTAAATGTGCCAAACTTGCCGCTGCCAGATGGTGGCGCTATGCCTGTAACTAATTATTGGCATGTAGATGTGTTCAGGCCAGCACTATTATCAAACATATGAAGTTTGGTGCAGATTGACCTTGGTATGTTTGAGTTAGTGAAAGATAATATATATCCTGCTGCCAACAAGTGGCGCTATGATAATATCTGAATATTAGTCTTTAGGTGTCTTCAGGCCAGGACTCTTACCAAACCTGTGAATTTTGTGGCAGATCAGACATTTTATGGCTAAGTTATAACAACTTCTATGTCTATGCAGAAACATCAAACTTTGTCAGGCCACCACGGACATGCCCTTTAATGAAAACTCAAGATCTTCGCAATTTAACATCTCTAAGGCCTCAAGATCAGACTGACCAAATATAATGTTGATTTAATTAAGTGCAATCAATGCAAGGACTTCAGATAATGCCAACTGTGAACAAATATGCAAAATTTTCCCTATACTCTGATGATGATGATAAGAACATGATTCATGATGATAACAAAATGTTATTATTGCTTGCTTTACGTCCACCACTTCTGCTTAAATGTCATTGTTACCTATCTGTACAAGTTTTGTGTGGATATTGCTTTGCTGGTGACTCCTCCTGTTACAAGACATCACTCTTAAGCGCTACATAACTAAGAATCAATAAGGAAAACGGTGCCCAGTTGGCACATGCATTCACAGTAACCCTCTGTTAGTTTGGATTTTAAGTTTACAGAATTGAAAGGGTTAGACTTTAAAATCAACACACAGACACATACACACAAAATATAAAATGTTGCCATTCAGTTTCATTTGTTAGCATTAACTATATTAGTTAACATGACCAATAAATAAATAGCATTTATTAATGTTAATTAATATTAAGCTAAAAAAAGTATTCATATATAGTTTATGTACTGTGAATTAACATGAACATGAACACAGTTCATGGGGGTGTACAGCAATACACAATAAAGTGCTCTATAAACGCTTCATTCTTTCAAAATATCTTTAAAAACAAGTTGAGTATTGAAATGGGGTGATATATATATATATATAACTCATCTTAAAATGGTATAATTTTCAGATGTTTTGAACAGATAACAGCAAAGCTTGTTTTGTTGTCCAAGTTTGTCTTGAAATTGTTAATTTAAATTTTATATTCAATAAATAACACTATGAAAATAAATGTCTATCAATGAAGATAAATCGCTAATGCTAAAAGTTGCATTTTTCTTAATCTTTTGCTATGTGACTGAATAGGACAAGTTCATGGTATAGTTCAGTAAAAAAAATAAAAAATAAAAAAACAACAACTGCAAAATACAAACAATGAATGACTTAGTGACCCTTTGTATTTTCTCAAAATATCAGACTCTCAAAGATCAGACGTATTTATTTTCGATTACACTATATATATATGTGCATTTCTCAAAGATGGTCTATAGCAAGATAGCATGTTTCACTCTCTACCCCTCTCTCCCTCTCTCCCTTTCACCCATCCCCCCTTAAGCCACTCTAAATGTCATTCTGCAGTGACTGAACACAGTCAGTCAGGCAGAGTGAGGTTTCTGAATTCTTTTTTTAATTTTCTTTAATTCATAGAAGCTTGAATAGTTTTGATATTACCAGCACTTGCTCAGAATGATTAGATCTCTGTGTGAAAAAAGTTTTAAAGAGTTTGGATGCTGCACTTTAAAGATATAAAAATATTTTATACTATATCTTTAAAAAATCACCACGTCCACACCGTTCAAGATATCACAAATCCGCTCGCAATTTAACATCTTCAGAATCTTCTCTTCATGTTAAAAATGTTTGGTGTGAATAGCTGGTTGTTCTTAAAAGGAGTGTGAATTTGTTTACAGCCTGATTTTTCCAAAAATCCACATTCAAATTAAAATAGCCGGCTTCCTGTTGGTCTTAGCTAATGAGTTTGATTTAGAAAGTTGTCCAGATTGATGAGATTAATATATGTACAGAGTTTGGTGACTGTAGGAAAAACTAACCCCCCAACTTTTGTCAAAAGATGGCGCTATAGAGTGCCTGTTCCACGCCCATTTATGACCTTTTGCCAGTGTCTAACTATCATTAATATTGATGTGTGTGTTGAGTTTCATGAAATTCTTAGCATGTTATCTGCCTTGAAAAGACAGGAATCTAATTTTAAAGTTTGACATGTTGCCATGGCAACAGCATTCGATTTATCATCGACCCCTTTACATATTCTTATCGGTCATGTTTTGACATGATTTTGATGAAGTTTAAAGAAAATCGAGTAAAATTAAGAGGCTGATTTCAAAGCATTTTGAAAATGACACACTTCCTGCTCCCAGTTGGTGGCGCTATAACTTTGACTCATAATAATCACATTTATGGAATCGGCATCATACAACGAACAAACTGGTGAAGTTTCATCAGAATCAGGCAATGTGTGCAACAGTTATTAGACACTTCCTGTTTCTCATTTCTCGCCATAACTTTGTCGCCTTGCCACGGCCAAACCGTTCGAGATATCAAAAATCTCCTCGCAATTTAGTGTCCCCAATGTCTTGAGATCATGCTGACCGAGTTTGGTGACAATCCTATAGAAATCCTGGGAGGAGTACGTTAAATTCCAGAGCATGCGCTTTTTAAACAGCCCTAAATATCTCACTTCCTGTTGCGTGGAGCCTATGACATAGAGTACAAAAGTTGTTTGGCTCAGTGAGATCTATATGTGTACCCAGTTTCATATCAGTACGTGCAAGTATGTGTGCGCAGTACATCAAGTTTTCAAACTGTGTTCCAGGGGGCGCTGTAGAGGCCCTGAACCACGCCCGGGTCCCAGCCTCTGTGGCGTCCTGATGGCCGCAGATTCCGACGTGTGTGCAAATTTTCAAGAGTTTTTGAGTATGTTAAGGCCCCCAAAAGTGCCCAGAAGGTGTAAAAAAAAAAAATATATAAAAAAAAAATAAGAACCCTTAGAAGAACAATAGGGCCTTCGCCCTTTTGGGCTCGGGCCCTAAAGAAGAAGAAGAATAATAAACGGAGCAATTCCAATAGGGTCCTCGCACTGTAGTGCTCGGGCCCTAATTAAAGCTGCGAGCAGCGATGAACGGGCCCTCGCACCTGGGCTCACCGCCGACCGGTGGCTTCAGGAAATCAGCAAATGGTGGGCAGTATGCTTTTAATACAGTAAATATAGAAAAAATATGTCATAAGTCATTTAAATGTGCCAAACTTGCCGCTGCCAGATGGTGGCGCTATGCCTGTAACTAATTATTGGCATGTAGATGTGTTCAGGCCAGCACTATTATCAAACATATGAAGTTTGGTGCAGATTGACCTTGGTATGTTTGAGTTAGTGAAAGATAATATATATCCTGCTGCCAACAAGTGGCGCTATGATAATATCTGAATATTAGTCTTTAGGTGTCTTCAGGCCAGGACTCTTACCAAACCTGTGAATTTTGTGGCAGATCAGACATTTTATGGCTAAGTTATAACAACTTCTATGTCTATGCAGAAACATCAAACTTTGTCAGGCCACCACGGACATGCCCTTTAATGAAAACTCAAGATCTTCGCAATTTAACATCTCTAAGGCCTCAAGATCAGACTGACCAAATATAATGTTGATTTAATTAAGTGCAATCAATGCAAGGACTTCAGATAATGCCAACTGTGAACAAATATGCAAAATTTTCCCTATACTCTGATGATGATGATAAGAACATGATTCATGATGATAACAAAATGTTATTATTGCTTGCTTTACGTCCACCACTTCTGCTTAAATGTCATTGTTACCTATCTGTACAAGTTTTGTGTGGATATTGCTTTGCTGGTGACTCCTCCTGTTACAAGACATCACTCTTAAGCGCTACATAACTAAGAATCAATAAGGAAAACGGTGCCCAGTTGGCACATGCATTCACAGTAACCCTCTGTTAGTTTGGATTTTAAGTTTACAGAATTGAAAGGGTTAGACTTTAAAATCAACACACAGACACATACACACAAAATATAAAATGTTGCCATTCAGTTTCATTTGTTAGCATTAACTATATTAGTTAACATGACCAATAAATAAATAGCATTTATTAATGTTAATTAATATTAAGCTAAAAAAAGTATTCATATATAGTTTATGTACTGTGAATTAACATGAACATGAACACAGTTCATGGGGGTGTACAGCAATACACAATAAAGTGCTCTATAAACGCTTCATTCTTTCAAAATATCTTTAAAAACAAGTTGAGTATTGAAATGGGGTGATATATATATATATATAACTCATCTTAAAATGGTATAATTTTCAGATGTTTTGAACAGATAACAGCAAAGCTTGTTTTGTTGTCCAAGTTTGTCTTGAAATTGTTAATTTAAATTTTATATTCAATAAATAACACTATGAAAATAAATGTCTATCAATGAAGATAAATCGCTAATGCTAAAAGTTGCATTTTTCTTAATCTTTTGCTATGTGACTGAATAGGACAAGTTCATGGTATAGTTCAGTAAAAAAAATAAAAAATAAAAAAACAACAACTGCAAAATACAAACAATGAATGACTTAGTGACCCTTTGTATTTTCTCAAAATATCAGACTCTCAAAGATCAGACGTATTTATTTTCGATTACACTATATATATATGTGCATTTCTCAAAGATGGTCTATAGCAAGATAGCATGTTTCACTCTCTACCCCTCTCTCCCTCTCTCCCTTTCACCCATCCCCCCTTAAGCCACTCTAAATGTCATTCTGCAGTGACTGAACACAGTCAGTCAGGCAGAGTGAGGTTTCTGAATTCTTTTTTTAATTTTCTTTAATTCATAGAAGCTTGAATAGTTTTGATATTACCAGCACTTGCTCAGAATGATTAGATCTCTGTGTGAAAAAAGTTTTAAAGAGTTTGGATGCTGCACTTTAAAGATATAAAAATATTTTATACTATATCTTTAAAAAATCACCACGTCCACACCGTTCAAGATATCACAAATCCGCTCGCAATTTAACATCTTCAGAATCTTCTCTTCATGTTAAAAATGTTTGGTGTGAATAGCTGGTTGTTCTTAAAAGGAGTGTGAATTTGTTTACAGCCTGATTTTTCCAAAAATCCACATTCAAATTAAAATAGCCGGCTTCCTGTTGGTCTTAGCTAATGAGTTTGATTTAGAAAGTTGTCCAGATTGATGAGATTAATATATGTACAGAGTTTGGTGACTGTAGGAAAAACTAACCCCCCAACTTTTGTCAAAAGATGGCGCTATAGAGTGCCTGTTCCACGCCCATTTATGACCTTTTGCCAGTGTCTAACTATCATTAATATTGATGTGTGTGTTGAGTTTCATGAAATTCTTAGCATGTTATCTGCCTTGAAAAGACAGGAATCTAATTTTAAAGTTTGACATGTTGCCATGGCAACAGCATTCGATTTATCATCGACCCCTTTACATATTCTTATCGGTCGTGTTTTGACATGATTTTGATGAAGTTTAAAGAAAATCGAGTAAAATTAAGAGGCTGATTTCAAAGCATTTTGAAAATGACACACTTCCTGCTCCCAGTTGGTGGCGCTATAACTTTGACTCATAATAATCACATTTATGGAATCGGCATCATACAACGAACAAACTGGTGAAGTTTCATCAGAATCAGGCAATGTGTGCAACAGTTATTAGACACTTCCTGTTTCTCATTTCTCGCCATAACTTTGTCGCCTTGCCACGGCCAAACCGTTCGAGATATCAAAAATCTCCTCGCAATTTAGTGTCCCCAATGTCTTGAGATCATGCTGACCGAGTTTGGTGACAATCCTATAGAAATCCTGGGAGGAGTACGTTAAATTCCAGAGCATGCGCTTTTTAAACAGCCCTAAATATCTCACTTCCTGTTGCGTGGAGCCTATGACATAGAGTACAAAAGTTGTTTGGCTCAGTGAGATCTATATGTGTACCCAGTTTCATATCAGTACGTGCAAGTATGTGTGCGCAGTACATCAAGTTTTCAAACTGTGTTCCAGGGGGCGCTGTAGAGGCCCTGAACCACGCCCGGGTCCCAGCCTCTGTGGCGTCCTGATGGCCGCAGATTCCGACGTGTGTGCAAATTTTCAAGAGTTTTTGAGTATGTTAAGGCCCCCAAAAGTGCCCAGAAGGTGTAAAAAAAAAAAAAAAAAAAAAAAAATAAGAACCCTTAGAAGAACAATAGGGCCTTCGCCCTTTTGGGCTCGGGCCCTAAAGAAGAAGAAGAATAATAAACGGAGCAATTCCAATAGGGTCCTCGCACTGTAGTGCTCGGGCCCTAATTAAAGCTGCGAGCAGCGATGAACGGGCCCTCGCACCTGGGCTCACCGCCGACCGGTGGCTTCAGGAAATCAGCAAATGGTGGGCAGTATGCTTTTAATACAGTAAATATAGAAAAAATATGTCATAAGTCATTTAAATGTGCCAAACTTGCCGCTGCCAGATGGTGGCGCTATGCCTGTAACTAATTATTGGCATGTAGATGTGTTCAGGCCAGCACTATTATCAAACATATGAAGTTTGGTGCAGATTGACCTTGGTATGTTTGAGTTAGTGAAAGATAATATATATCCTGCTGCCAACAAGTGGCGCTATGATAATATCTGAATATTAGTCTTTAGGTGTCTTCAGGCCAGGACTCTTACCAAACCTGTGAATTTTGTGGCAGATCAGACATTTTATGGCTAAGTTATAACAACTTCTATGTCTATGCAGAAACATCAAACTTTGTCAGGCCACCACGGACATGCCCTTTAATGAAAACTCAAGATCTTCGCAATTTAACATCTCTAAGGCCTCAAGATCAGACTGACCAAATATAATGTTGATTTAATTAAGTGCAATCAATGCAAGGACTTCAGATAATGCCAACTGTGAACAAATATGCAAAATTTTCCCTATACTCTGATGATGATGATAAGAACATGATTCATGATGATAACAAAATGTTATTATTGCTTGCTTTACGTCCACCACTTCTGCTTAAATGTCATTGTTACCTATCTGTACAAGTTTTGTGTGGATATTGCTTTGCTGGTGACTCCTCCTGTTACAAGACATCACTCTTAAGCGCTACATAACTAAGAATCAATAAGGAAAACGGTGCCCAGTTGGCACATGCATTCACAGTAACCCTCTGTTAGTTTGGATTTTAAGTTTACAGAATTGAAAGGGTTAGACTTTAAAATCAACACACAGACACATACACACAAAATATAAAATGTTGCCATTCAGTTTCATTTGTTAGCATTAACTATATTAGTTAACATGACCAATAAATAAATAGCATTTATTAATGTTAATTAATATTAAGCTAAAAAAAGTATTCATATATAGTTTATGTACTGTGAATTAACATGAACATGAACACAGTTCATGGGGGTGTACAGCAATACACAATAAAGTGCTCTATAAACGCTTCATTCTTTCAAAATATCTTTAAAAACAAGTTGAGTATTGAAATGGGGTGATATATATATATATATATAACTCATCTTAAAATGGTATAATTTTCAGATGTTTTGAACAGATAACAGCAAAGCTTGTTTTGTTGTCCAAGTTTGTCTTGAAATTGTTAATTTAAATTTTATATTCAATAAATAACACTATGAAAATAAATGTCTATCAATGAAGATAAATCGCTAATGCTAAAAGTGGCATTTTTCTTAATCTTTTGCTATGTGACTGAATAGGACAAGTTCATGGTATAGTTCAGTAAAAAAAAAAAAAAAAAAAAAACAACAACTGCAAAATACAAACAATGAATGACTTAGTGACCCTTTGTATTTTCTCAAAATATCAGACTCTCAAAGATCAGACGTATTTATTTTCGATTACACTATATATATATGTGCATTTCTCAAAGATGGTCTATAGCAAGATAGCATGTTTCACTCTCTACCCCTCTCTCCCTCTCTCCCTTTCACCCATCCCCCCTTAAGCCACTCTAAATGTCATTCTGCAGTGACTGAACACAGTCAGTCAGGCAGAGTGAGGTTTCTGAGTTCTTTTTTTAATTTTCTTTAATTCATAGAAGCTTGAATAGTTTTGATATTACCAGCACTTGCTCAGAATGATTAGATCTCTGTGTGAAAAAAGTTTTAAAGAGTTTGGATGCTGCACTTTAAAGATATAAAAATATTTTTTACTATATCTTTAAAAAATCACCACGTCCACACCGTTCAAGATATCATAAATCCGCTCACAATTTAACATCTTCAGAATCTTCTCTTCATGTTAAAAATGTTTGGTGTGAATAGCTGGTTGTTCTTAAAAGGAGTGTGAAATTGTTTACAGCCTGATTTTTCCAAAAATCCACATTCAAATTAAAATAGCCGGCTTCCTGTTGGTCTTAGCTAATGAGTTTGATTTAGAAAGTTGTCCAGATTGATGAGATTAATATATGTACAGAGTTTGGTGACTGTAGGAAAAACTAACCCCCCAACTTTTGTCAAAAGATGGCGCTATAGAGTGCCTGCTCCACGCCCATTTATGACCTTTTGCCAGTGTCTAACTATCATTAATATTGATGTGTGTGTTGAGTTTCATGAAATTCTAAGCATGTTATCTGCCTTGAAAAGACAGGAATCTAATTTTAAAGTTTGACATGTTGCCATGGCAACAGCATTCGATTTATCATCGACCCCTTTACATATTCTTATCGGCCGTGTTTTGACATGATTTTGATGAAGTTTAAAGAAAATCGAGTAAAATTAAGAGGCTGATTTCAAAGCATTTTGAAAATGACACACTTCCTGCTCCCAGTTGGTGGCGCTATAACTTTGACTCATAATAGTCACATTTAAGGAAACGGCATCATACAACGAACAAACTGGTGAAGTTTCATCAGAATCAGGCAATGTGTGCAACAGTTATTAGACACTTCCTGTTTCTCATTTCTCGCCATAACTTTGTCGCCTTGCCACGGCCAAACCGTTCGAGATATCAAAAATCTCCTCGCAATTTAGCGTCCCCAATGTCTTGAGATCATGCTGACCGAGTTTGGTGACAATCCCATGGAATTCCTGGGAGGAGTACGTTAAATTCCAGAGCATGCGCTTTTTAAACAGCCCTAAATATCTCACTTCCTGTTGCGTGGAGCCTATGACATAGAGTACAAAAGTTGTTCAGCTCGATGAGTTCTATATGTGTACCGAGTTTCATATCAATACGTGCAAGTATGTGTGCGCAGTACATCAAGTTTTCAAACTGTGTTCCAGGGGGCGCTGTAGAGGCCCTGAACCACGCCCGGGTCCCAACCTCTGTGGCGTCCTGATGGCCGCAGATTCCGACGTGTGTGCAAATTTTCAAGAGTTTTTGAGTATGTTAAGGCCCCCAAAAGTGCCCGGAAGGTGTAAAAAAAATAAATAAAAAAAAATTAAAGCTGCAAGCAGCGATGAACGGGCCCTCGCACCCGGGCTCACCGCCGACCGGTGGCTTTAGGAAAACAGCAAATGGTGGGTAGTATGCTTTTAATACAGTAAAAATAGGAGAAATATGTCAAAGTCACTTAAATGTGCCAAATTTCCTGCTGCCAGCTGGTGGCGCTATGCATATAACTGATTATTGGCATGTAGATGTGTTCAGGCCACCACTTTCATCAAACATATGAAGTTTGGTGCAGATTGACCTTGGTATGTTTGAGTTAGTGAAAGATATGATATATCCTGCTGCCAACAGGTGGCGCTATGATAATATCTGAATATTGGCCTTTAGGTGTCTTCAGGCCAGGACTCTTACCAAACCTGTGAAGTTTGAGGCAGATCGGACATTTTATGGCTGAGTTATAACAACTTCTATGTCCATGGCGAAACATCAAACTTTGTCAGGCCGCCACAGACACGCCCTTTAACGAAAACTCAAGATCTTCGCAATTTAACATCTTTAAGGCCTCTAGATCAGAATGACCAAATATAATGTTAATATCATTAAATCTCTAAGAGGAGTTTGATACAAGTCATTTCCTGTTGCCAACAGGTGGCGCTGTGATTATAATAGAATGTTGGCCTTGAGATGTGTTCAGGCCAGGACTCTTATCGAATATGTGAAGTTTGAGGCAAATCGGACATTTTATGGCTGAGTTATAACAAGTTTTATATCCATGGCGAGACCTCGAAATTTGTCAGGCCGCCACGGACACGCCCTTTACCGAAAACTTAAGATCTTTACAATTTAACATCGCTAAGGCCTTTATATTAGACTGACCGATTTTGGAGTTGATCTGTATAAATCTCTAGGAGGAGTTGGTTGTAGAGTACAGCATGACACTTCCTGTTGCCTGCAGGTGGCGCTATGACTAAAACTGAATATGGGCATGTAGATGTCTTCAGGTCAGGAGTGTTATCACACATGTGAAGTTTGGGACAGATCGGACATTTTATGCCTAAGTTATAGCAACTTCCTTTTTCATGGCGAAACATCGAAATTTGCGAGGCCGCCACGGACACGCCCTCCGATGAAAACTCTAGATCTTCACAATTTAACGTCACAAAGGGCTTTAGATTAGACTCACCAAATTTGGTGTTGATCGGAATAAATCTCTAGGAGGAGTTCGTTCAAGTATGACACCTGAAAATGGCAAAAATGACACAAATTTTGCTGAGAAAATTAATGATAACCGACTTCCTGTTGGGTTTCGGATTTTATCTCAAGAGGCTTTTTTGTAGGTATTGGTGTGTTACATGTGTGTACCGATTTTTGTGCATGTATGATAATCACAGCTGAATGCGCACACCGCGGAACGTGTAAAGGTGGCGCTATTGAGCCATTTTGCCACACCCACTTCTGCAACTCATATCAGACGTCCATTTTCGCCAGGTCTGATGTGTGTGCAAAGTTTCGTTAGTTTTCGGGTATGTTTAGGCCCTCAAAAATGCGATTCATTCCGGATAAGAATAATAATAATAATTAAAGCTGCAAGCAGCGATGAACGGGCCCTCGCACACGGGCTCACTGCCGACCGGTGGCTTTAGGAACACAGCAAACGGTGGGCAGTATGCTTTTAATACAGTAAATGTAGGAAAAATAGATCAAAGTCACTTAAATGTGCCAAACTTCCTGCTGCCAGCTGGTGGCGCTATGCCTATAACTGATTATTGGCATGTAGATGTGTTCAGGCCAGCACTTTCATCAAACATATGAAGTTTGGTGCAGATTGACCTTGGTATGTGTGAGTTAGTGCAAGATATGATATATCCTGCTGCCAATAGGTGGCGCTATGATAATATCTGTATATTGGCCTTTAGATGTCTTCAGGCCAGGACTCTTACCAAACATGTGAAGTTTGAGGCAGATCGGACATTTTATGGCTGAGTTATAGCAACTTTTATGTCCATGGCGAAACATCAAACTTTGTCAGGCCGCCATGGACACGCCCTTTAACAAAAACTCAAGATCTTCACAATTTAACATCTCTAAGGCCTCGAGATCAGACTGACCAAATATAATGTTAATATCATTAAATCTCTAGGAGGAGTTTGGTACAAGTCATTTCCTGTTGCCAACAGGTGGCGCTGTGATTATAATAGAATATAGGCCTTCAGATTGGTTCAGGCCAGGACTCTTATCGAACATGTGAAGTTTGAGGCAAATCGGACATTTTATGGCTGAGTTATAACAAGATTTATATCCATGGCGAGACCACGAAATTTGCCAGGCCGCCACGGACACGCCCTTCAACGAAAACTCAAGATCTTCGCAATTTAACATCGCTAAAGCCTTTTTATTAGACTGACCGATTTTGGTGTTGATCTGATTAAATCTCCAGGAGGAATTTGTTGCAGAGTACAGCATGACACTTCCTGGTGCCTGCAGGTGGCGCTATGAGTAAAACTGAATATGGGCATGTAGATGTCTTCAGGTCAGGAGTGTTATCACACATATGAAGTTTGGGGCAGATCGGGGCATTTTATGCCTGAGTTATAGCAACTTCCTTTTTCATAGCGAAACATCGAAATTTGCGAGGCCGCCACGGACACGCCCTCTGATGAAAACTCTAGATCTTCGCAATTTAACGTCACAAAGGGCTTTAGATTAGACTCACCAAATTTGGTGTTGATCCGAATAAATCTCTAGGAGGAGTTCGTTCAAGTATGACGCCTGAAAATGGCAAAAATTACACAAATTTTGCTAAGAAAATTAATAATAACCGACTTCCTGTTGGGTTTCGGATTTTGTCCCAGGAGGCTTTTTTGTAGGTATTGGTGAGTTACATGTGTGTACCGATTTGCGTGCATGTACGTGAATCACAGCTGAATGTGCACACCGCGGAACGTGTAAAGGTGGCGCTATTGAGCCATTTTGCCACACCCACTTCTGCAACCCATATCAGACGTCCATTTTCGCCAGGTTTGATGTGTGTGCAAAGTTTCATGAGTTTTTGGGTATGTTTAGGCCCTCAAAAATGCGATTCATTCCGGAGAAGAAGAATAATAATAATAATTAAAGCTGCAAGCAGCGATGAACGGGCCCTCGCACACGGGCTCACCGCCGACCGGTGGCTTTAGGAACACAGCAAACGGTGGGCAGTATGCTTTTAATACAGTAAATGTAGGAAAAATAGATCAAAGTCACTTAAATGTGCCAAACTTCCTGCTGCCAGCTGGTGGCGCTATGCCTATAACTGATTATTGGCATGTAGATGTGTTCAGGCCAGCACTTTCATCAAACATATGAAGTTTGGTGCAGATTGACCTTGGTATGTGTGAGTTAGTGCAAGATATGATATATCCTGCTGCCAATAGGTGGCGCTATGATAATATCTGTATATTGGCCTTTAGATGTCTTCAGGCCAGGACTCTTACCAAACATGTGAAGTTTGAGGCAGATCGGACATTTTATGGCTGAGTTATAGCAACTTTTATGTCCATGGCGAAACATCAAACTTTGTCAGGCCGCCATGGACACGCCCTTTAACAAAAACTCAAGATCTTCACAATTTAACATCTCTAAGGCCT
This sequence comes from Garra rufa, assembly GCF_049309525.1. Classification (NCBI taxonomy): domain Eukaryota; kingdom Metazoa; phylum Chordata; class Actinopteri; order Cypriniformes; family Cyprinidae; genus Garra; species Garra rufa. The sequence continues at coordinate 10,621,330 of NW_027394276.1, forward strand.
CGAGATCAGACTGACCAAATATAATGTTAATATCATTAAATCTCTAGGAGGAGTTTGGTACAAGTCATTTCCTGTTGCCAACAGGTGGCGCTGTGATTATAATAGAATATAGGCCTTCAGATTGGTTCAGGCCAGGACTCTTATCGAACATGTGAAGTTTGAGGCAAATCGGACATTTTATGGCTGAGTTATAACAAGATTTATATCCATGGCGAGACCACGAAATTTGCCAGGCCGCCACGGACACGCCCTTCAACGAAAACTCAAGATCTTCGCAATTTAACATCGCTAAAGCCTTTTTATTAGACTGACCGATTTTGGTGTTGATCTGATTAAATCTCCAGGAGGAATTTGTTGCAGAGTACAGCATGACACTTCCTGGTGCCTGCAGGTGGCGCTATGAGTAAAACTGAATATGGGCATGTAGATGTCTTCAGGTCAGGAGTGTTATCACACATATGAAGTTTGGGGCAGATCGGGGCATTTTATGCCTGAGTTATAGCAACTTCCTTTTTCATAGCGAAACATCGAAATTTGCGAGGCCGCCACGGACACGCCCTCTGATGAAAACTCTAGATCTTCGCAATTTAACGTCACAAAGGGCTTTAGATTAGACTCACCAAATTTGGTGTTGATCCGAATAAATCTCTAGGAGGAGTTCGTTCAAGTATGACGCCTGAAAATGGCAAAAATTACACAAATTTTGCTAAGAAAATTAATAATAACCGACTTCCTGTTGGGTTTCGGATTTTGTCCCAGGAGGCTTTTTTGTAGGTATTGGTGAGTTACATGTGTGTACCGATTTGCGTGCATGTACGTGAATCACAGCTGAATGCGCACACCGCGGAACGTGTAAAGGTGGCGCTATTGAGCCATTTTGCCACACCCACTTCTGCAACCCATATCAGACGTCCATTTTCGCCAGGTTTGATGTGTGTGCAAAGTTTCATGAGTTTTCGGGTATGTTTAGGCCCTCAAAAATGCGATTCATTCCGGAGAAGAAGAATAATAATAATAATTAAAGCTGCAAGCAGCGATGAACGGGCCCTCGCACACGGGCTCACCGCCGACCGGTGGCTTTAGGAACACAGCAAACGGTGGGCAGTATGCTTTTAATACAGTAAATGTAGGAAAAATAGATCAAAGTCACTTAAATGTGCCAAACTTCCTGCTGCCAGCTGGTGGCGCTATGCCTATAACTGATTATTGGCATGTAGATGTGTTCAGGCCAGCACTTTCATCAAACATATGAAGTTTGGTGCAGATTGACCTTGGTATGTGTGAATTAGTGCAAGATATGATATATCCTGCTGCCAATAGGTGGCACTATAATAATATCTGTATATTGGCCTTTAGATGTCTTCAGGCCAGGACTCTTACCAAACATGTGAAGTTTGAGGCAGATCGGACATTTTATGGCTGAGTTATAACAACTTTTATGTCCATGGCGAAACATCAAACTTTGTCAGGCCGCCATGGACACGCCCTTTAACGAAAACTAAAGATCTTCACAATTTAACATCTCTAAGGCCTCGAGATCAGACTGACCAAATATAATGTTGATATCATTAAATCTCTAGGAGGAGTTTGGTACAAGTCATTTCCTGTTGCCAACAGGTGGCGCTGTGATTATAATAGAATATAGGCCTTCAGATTGGTTCAGGCCAGGACTCCTATCGAACATGTGAAGTTTGAGGCAAATCGGACATTTTATGGCTGAGTAATAACAAGTTTTATATCCATGGCGAGACCACGAAATTTGCCAGGCCGCCACGGACACACCCTTCAACGAAAACTCAAGATCTTCGCAATTTAACATCGCTAAAGCCTTTTTATTAGACTGACCGATTTTGGTGTTGATCTGATTAAATCTTTTGGAGGAGTTTGTTGCAGAGTACAGCATGACACTTCCTGGTGCCAGCAGGTGGCGCTATGAGTAAAACTGAATATGGGCATGTAGATGTCATCAGGTCAGGAGTGTTATCACACATGTGAAGTTTGGGGCAGATCGGGCATTTTATGCCTGAGTTATAGCAACTTCCTTTTTCATGGCGAAGCATCGAAATTTGCCAGGCCGCCACGGACACGCCCTCCGATGAAAACTCTAGATCTTCGCAATTTAACGTCACAAAGGGCTTTAGATTAGACTCACCAAATTTGCCGTTGATCCGAATAAATCTCTAGGAGGAGTTCGTTCAAGTATGACGCCTGAAAATGGCAAAAATTACACAAATTTTGCTAAGAAAATTAAAAATAACCGACTTCCTGTTGGGTGTCAAATTTTGCTCCAAGAGGCTTTTTTGTAGGTATTGGTGAGTTACATGTGTGTACCGATTTGCGTGCATGTACGTGAATCACAGCTGAATGCGCACACCGCGGAACGTGTAAAGGTGGCGCTATTGAGCCATTTTGCCACACCCACTTCTGCAACCCATATCAGACGTCCATTTTCGCCAGGTTTGATGTGTGTGCAAAGTTTCATGAGTTTTCGGGTATGTTTAGGCCCTCAAAAATGCGATTCATTCCGGAGAAGAAGAATAATAATAATAATTAAAGCTGCAAGCAGCGATGAACGGGCCCTCGCACACGGGCTCACCGCCGACCGGTGGCTTTAGGAACACAGCAAACGGTGGGCAGTATGCTTTTAATACAGTAAATGTAGGAAAAATAGATCAAAGTCACTTAAATGTGCCAAACTTCCTGCTGCCAGCTGGTGGCGCTATGCCTATAACTGATTATTGGCATGTAGATGTGTTCAGGCCAGCACTTTCATCAAACATATGAAGTTTGGTGCAGATTGACCTTGGTATGTGTGAGTTAGTGCAAGATATGATATATCCTGCTGCCAATAGGTGGCACTATAATAATATCTGTATATTGGCCTTTAGATGTCTTCAGGCCAGGACTCTTACCAAACATGTGAAGTTTGAGGCAGATCGGACATTTTATGGCTGAGTTATAACAACTTTTATGTCCATGGCGAAACATCAAACTTTGTCAGGCCGCCATGGACACGCCCTTTAACGAAAACTAAAGATCTTCACAATTTAACATCTCTAAGGCCTCGAGATCAGACTGACCAAATATAATGTTGATATCATTAAATCTCTAGGAGGAGTTTGGTACAAGTCATTTCCTGTTGCCAACAGGTGGCGCTGTGATTATAATAGAATATAGGCCTTCAGATTGGTTCAGGCCAGGACTCCTATCGAACATGTGAAGTTTGAGGCAAATCGGACATTTTATGGCTGAGTAATAACAAGTTTTATATCCATGGCGAGACCACGAAATTTGCCAGGCCGCCACGGACACACCCTTCAACGAAAACTCAAGATCTTCGCAATTTAACATCGCTAAAGCCTTTTTATTAGACTGACCGATTTTGGTGTTGATCTGATTAAATCTTTTGGAGGAGTTTGTTGCAGAGTACAGCATGACACTTCCTGGTGCCAGCAGGTGGCGCTATGAGTAAAACTGAATATGGGCATGTAGATGTCATCAGGTCAGGAGTGTTATCACACATGTGAAGTTTGGGGCAGATCGGGCATTTTATGCCTGAGTTATAGCAACTTCCTTTTTCATGGCGAAGCATCGAAATTTGCCAGGCCGCCACGGACACGCCCTCCGATGAAAACTCTAGATCTTCGCAATTTAACGTCACAAAGGGCTTTAGATTAGACTCACCAAATTTGCCGTTGATCCGAATAAATCTCTAGGAGGAGTTCGTTCAAGTATGACGCCTGAAAATGGCAAAAATTACACAAATTTTGCTAAGAAAATTAAAAATAACCGACTTCCTGTTGGGTGTCAAATTTTGCTCCAAGAGGCTTTTTTGTAGGTATTGGTGAGCTACATGTGTGTACCGATTTTCGTGCATGTACGTGAATCACAACTGAAAGCGCACACCACGGAACGTGTAAAGGTGGCGCTATCGAGCCATTTTGCCACACCCACTTCTGCAACCCATATCAGACGTAAATTTTCGCCAGGTCTGATGTGTGTGCGAAGTTTCATGAGTTTTCGGGTATGTCTAAGCCCTCAAAAATGCGATTCATTTTGGAGAATAATAATAATAATTAAAGCTGCAAGCAGCGATGGTAGGGCCCTCGCACTCGGGCTCACCGCCGATCGGTGGCGAATGGTGGGCACTATGCTATTAACACAGTAAATGTAGGAGGAATATGTCAAAGTCATTGATATGTGCCAATCTTCCTGCTGCCAGCTGGTGGCGCTATGCCTATAACTGAATATTGGCATGCAGATGTGTTCAGGCCAGTGCTTTCATGAAACATATGAAGTTTGGTGAAGCTTGAACATGGCATGCTTGAGTGTAAGTCATGACATATCCTGCTGCCAACAGGTGGCGCTATTACGAAATATTGGCTTTTAGATGTCTTCAGCCCAGGACTATTAGCAAACATGTCAAGTTTGGTGCAAATTGTACATTGCATGCTTATGTTAGTGTAAAACAAGTAATTTGCTGTTGCCAGCTGGTGGCGCTATGACTATAACTAAATACTGGCATGTAAATGTATTCAGGCCAGGACTCTTATCAAACATATTAAGTTTGGGGCTGATTGGACATTGCATGCCTGAGTTACAGTAACTTCCTGTTTCAATGCATTAAGAGTATGCTTTAGCACTTAGCTAAATGTTGCTAACATGTTTCTAGCATGTTGCTACCCTATTTAACACTTGTTGATATTTTTAAAATGTTGCTTGGCATCCACAACAGTATTAAACATGTGACTTCCTGTTGTCAGCAGGTGGCACTATGACTATAGCTGAATATGGGCATGTATATATCTTCAGGCCAGGACTCTTATCAAACATGTGAAGTTTGGGGCTGATTGGACATTGCATGCCTGAGTTACAGTAACTTCCTGTTTCATTGCATTAAGAGCATGCTTTAGCACTTAGCTAAATGTTGCTAACATGTTATAGCATGTTTCTAGCATGTTGCTACCCTATTTAACACTTGTTGATATTTTTAAAATGTTGCTTGGCATCCACAACAGTATTAAACATGTGACTTCCTGTTGCCAGCAGGTGGCACTATCACTATAACTGAATATGGGCATGGGCTTGTGTTCAGACCAGGACTCTTATCAAACATATTAAGCTTGGGTCAGATTGGACATTGTATGCATGAGTTACACTTATTTTTCTTTGTATTAATATCATGCTTTAGCTCTCAGCTAAGTGTTGCTAGCATGTTTTAACATGATTCTAGCATGATGCTAGCCTATTTAAAACTTGCTGACGCTTTTTATTATGTTGCTAGGAGTCCGTAACACCATTAAACGTCACTTCCTGTTGTCAGCAGGTGGCGCTGTGACTATAACTGCATGTATATATCTTCAGGCCAGGAGTCTTATCAAACGTGAAGTTTGGGGCTGATTGGACATTGCATGTCTGAGTTACAGTAACTTCCTGTTTTATGTCTTTAACAACATGCTTTAGCACTAAGTAAGTGTTGCTAGCATGTTTGAGTACGTTTTAAACTAGTTTAGCACTCAATGGCTTTTTTAGTGTGTTGCTAATAGTGTGTCACAGTGTTAAACATGTCACTTCCTGTTGACAGTAGGTGGCGCTATAACTATAACTGAATATTGGCATGTAGATATCTTCAGGCCAGGACTGTTATCAAACATGTGAAGTTTGGGGCTGATTGGACATTGCATGCCTGAGTTACAGTAACTTCCTGTTTCATTGCATTAAGAGTATGCTTTAGCACGTAGCTAAATGTTGCTAACATGTTTCTAACATGTTGCTACCCTATTTTAACACTTGTTGATATTTTTAAAATGTTGCTAGGCATCCACAACAGTATTAAACATGTGGCTTCCTATTACCAGCTGGTGGCGCTATGACTATAGCTGAATATGGGCATGTATATATCTTCAGGCCAGGACTCTTATCAAACATGTGAAGTTTGGGGCTGATTGGACATTGCATGCCTGAGTTACAGTAACTTCCTGTTTCATTGCATTAAGAGCATGCTTTAGCACTTAGCTAAATGTTGCTAACATGTTATAGCATGTTTCTAGCATGTTGCTACCCTATTTAACACTTGTTGATATTTTTAAAATGTTGCTTGGCATCCACAACAGTATTAAACATGTGACTTCCTGTTGCCAGCAGGTGGCACTATCACTATAACTGAATATGGGCATGGGCTTGTGTTCAGACCAGGACTCTTATCAAACATATTAAGCTTGGGTCAGATTGGACATTGTATGCATGAGTTACACTTATTTTTCTTTGTATTAATATCATGCTTTAACTCTCAGCTAAGTGTTGCTAGCATGTTTTAACATGATTCTAGCATGATGCTAACCTATTTAAAACTTGCTGACGCTTTTTATTATGTTGCTAGTAGTCCGTAACACCATTAAACGTCACTTCCTGTTGTCAGCAGGTGGCGCTGTGACTATAACTGCATGTATATATCTTCAGGCCAGGAGTCTTATCAAACGTGAAGTTTGGGGCTGATTGGATATTGCATGTCTGAGTTACAGTAACTTCCTGTTTTATGTCTTTAACAACATGCTTTAGCACTAAGTAAGTGTTGCTAGCATGTTTGAGTACGTTTTAAACTAGTTTAGCACTCAATGGCTTTTTTAGTGTGTTGCTAATAGTGTGTCACAGTGTTAAACATGTCACTTCCTGTTGACAGTAGGTGGCGCTATAACTATAACTGAATATTGGCATGTAGATATCTTCAGGCCAGGACTGTTATCAAACATGTGAAGTTTGGGGCTGATTGGACATTGCATGCCTGAGTTAGAGTAACTTCCTGTTTCATTGCATTAAGAGTATGCTTTAGCACTTAGCTAAATGTTGCTAACATGTTATAGCATGTTTCTAGCATGTTGCTACCCTGTTTAACAGTAGTTGAATTTTTTTAAAATGTTGCTAGGCATCCACAACAGTATTAAACATGTGGCTTCCTGTTACCAGCTGGTGGCGCTATGACTATAACTGAATACGGGCATGGGCGTGTGTTTAGGCCAGGATTCTTATCAAACATGTTAAGTTTGGGGCTGATTGGACATTGTATGTCTGAGTTAGAGTAACTTCCTGTTTCATTGTATTATTAGCATGCTTTAGCATATTAGCTAAGTGTTGCTAGCATGCTTTATTATTTTTGTAGCATGTTGAATATTAAGTTTGGGTCAGATTCAACATTATATACATGAGTTACAGCAATTTCCTTTTGTATTTGTATTAATAGCATGCTTTAGCTCTTAGCTAAGTGTTGCTAGCATGTTTTAGCATGTTTGTAGCATGTTGCTAGCCTATTTAAGACTTGTTAACGCTTTTCAATATGTTTCTAGGAGTCCGTAACAGTGTTAAACATGTCATTTCCTGTTGTCAGCAGGTGGCGCTATGACTATAACTGAATATGGGCACTGACGTGTGTTCAGGACCGGACTGTCATCAAACATGTGAAGTTTGAGGCAGATCGGACATCGTATGCCTGAGTTATAGCAACTTCCTTTTTCATGGCGAAACATCAAAGTTTGTCTGGCCGCCACGGACACGCCCTTCGACGAAAACTCTAAAGCTTCGCAATTTAACATCGCAAAGGCCTTATGATGACACTCAGCAAATTTGAAGATGATCGGATAAAAACTGTAGGAGGAGTTCGTTAAAGTATGAGGCCTGAAAATGGCAAAAACTGCACAAAAATCGTACAGGAAATTCAATATAACGGACTTCCTGTTGGGTTTCGGATGTTGCACCAGGAGACTTTTTTGTAGGTATTGGTGTGTTACATATGTGTACCGAGTTTCGTACATGTACGTGAAACGTAGCTCGAGGGGCACTCCGTTGAAATTTTATAGGTGGCGCTATCGAGCCATTTTGCCACACCCACTTTTGAAAACCATATCAGATGTAAATTTTCGCCAGGTCTGATGCGTGTGCAAAGTTTCGTGAGTTTTCGGGCATGTTTAGGCCCTCAAAAAGACTTTTCATTTTGGAGAAGAAGAAGAAGAAGAAGAAGAAGAATAATAATAAACGGAGCAATTCCAATAGGGTCCTCGCACTGTAGTGCTCGGGCCCTAATAATAATTAAAGCTGCAAGCAGCGATGAACGGGCCCTCGCACACGGGCTCACCGCCGACCGGTGGCTTTAGGAACACAGCAAATGGTGGGTAGTATGCTTTTAATACAGTAAAAATATGAGAAATATGTCAAAGTCACTTAAATGTGCCAAATTTCCTGCTGCCAGCTGGTGGCGCTATGCCTATAACTGATTATTGGCATGTAGATGTGTTCAGGCCACCACTTTCATCAAACATATGAAGTTTGGTGCAGATTGACCTTGGTATGTTTGAGTTAGTGAAATATATGATATATCCTGCTGCCAACAGGTGGCGCTATGATAATATCTGAATATTGGCCTTTAGGTGTCTTCAGGCCAGGACTCTTACCAAACATGTGAAGTTTGAGGCAGATCGGACATTTTATGGCTGAGTTATAACAACTTTTATGTCCATGGCGAAACATCAAACTTTGTCAGGCCGCCACGGACACGCCCTTTAACGAAAACTCAAGATCTTCACAATTTAACATCTCTAAGGCCTCGAGATCAGACTGACCAAATATAATGTTGATATCATTAAATCTCTAGGAGGAGTTTGGTACAAGTCATTTCCTATTGCCAACAGATGGCGCTGTGATTATAATAGAATATAGGCCTTCAGATTGGTTCAGGCCAGGACTCTTATCGAACATGTGAAGTTTGAGGCAAATCGGACATTTTATGGCTGAGTTATAACAAGTTTTATATCCATGGCGAGACCACGAAATTTGCCAGGTCGCCACGGACACACCCTTCAACGAAAACTCAAGATCTTCGCAATTTAACATCATTAAGGCCTTTATATTAGACTGACAGATTTTGGTGTTGATCTGATTAAATCTTTTGGAGGAGTTTGTTGCAGAGTACAGCATGACACTTCCTGGTGCCAGCAGGTGGCGCTATGAGTAAAACTGAATATGGGCATGTAGATGTCATCAGGTCAGGAGTGTTATCACACATGTGAAGTTTGGGGCAGATCGGGCATTTTATGCCTGAGTTATAGCAACTTCCTTTTTCATGGCGAAGCATCGAAATTTGCCAGGCCGCCACGGACACGCCCTCTGATGAAAACTCTAGATCTTCGCAATTTAACGTCACAAAGGGCTTTAGATTAGACTCACCAAATTTGCCGTTGATCCGAATAAATCTCTAGGAGGAGTTCGTTCAAGTATGACGCCTGAAAATGGCAAAAATTACACAAATTTTGCTAAGAAAATTAAAAATAACCGACTTCCTGTTGGGTGTCAAATTTTGCTCCAAGAGGCTTTTTTGTAGGTATTGGTGAGCTAGATGTGTGTACCGATTTTCGTGCATGTACGTGAATCACAACTGAAAGCGCACACCGCGGAACTTGTAAAGGTGGCGCTATCGAGCCATTTTGCCACACCCACTTCTGCAACCCATATCAGACGTAAATTTTCGCCAGGTCTGATGTGTGTGCGAAGTTTCATGAGTTTTCGGGTATGTCTAAGCCCTCAAAAATGCGATTCATTTTGGAGAAGAATAATAATAATAATAATAATAATTAAAGCTGCAAGCAGCGATGAACGGGCCCTCGCACACGGGCTCACCGCCGACCGGTGGCTTTAGGAAAACAGCAAACGGTGGGCAGTATGCTTTTAATACATTAAATGTAGGAAAAATAGATCAAAGTCACTTAAATGTGTCAAACTTCCTGCTGCCAGCTGGTGGCGCTATGCCTATAACTGATTATTGGCATGTAGATGTGTTCAGGCCAGCACTTTCATCAAACATATGAAGTTTGGTGCAGATTGACCTTGGTATGTTTTAGTTAGTGCAAGATATGATATATCCTACTGCCAATAGGTGGCGCTATGATAATATCTGAATATTGGCCTTTAGATGTCTTCAGGCCAGGACTTTTACCAAACATGTGAAGTTTGAGGCAGATCAGACATTTTATGGCTGAGTTATAACAACTTCTATGTCCATGGCGAAACATCAAACTTTGTCAGGCCACCAAGGACACGCCCTTTGACGAAAACTCAAGATCTTCGCAATTTAACATCTCTAAGGCCTCTAGATCAGACTGTCCAAATATAATGTTGATATCATTAAATCTCTAGTAGGAGTTTGGTACAAGTCATTTCCTGATGCCAACAGGTGGCGCTGTGATTATGATAGAATATTGGCCTTCAGATTGGTTCAGGCCAGGACTCTTATCAAACATGTGAAGTTTGAGGCAAATCGGACATTTTATGGCTGAGTTATAACAAGTTTTATATCCATCGCGAGACCTCGAAATTTGTCAGGCCGCCACGGACACGCCCTTTACCGAAAACTCAAGATCTTTACAATTTAACATCGCTAAGTCCTTTATATTAGACTGACCGATTTTGGTGTTGATCTGCATAAATCTCTAGGAGGAGTTGTTTGTAGAGTACAGCATGACACTTCCTGTTGCCAGCAGGTGGCGCTATGAGTAAAACTGAATATGGACATGTAGATGTCATCAGGTCAGGAGTGTTATCACACATGTGAAGTTTGGGGCAGATCGGGCATTTTATGCCTGAGTTATAGCAACTTCCTTTTTCATGGCGAAGCATCGAAATTTGCCAGACCGCCACGGACACGCCCTCCGATGAAAACTCTAGATCTTCGCAATTTAACGTCACAAAGGGCTTTAGATTAGACTCACCAAATTTGCCGTTGATCCGAATAAATCTCTATGAGGAGTTCGTTCAAGTACGACGCCTGAAAATGGCAAAAATGACACAAATTTTGCTGAGAAAATTAAAAATAACCGACTTCCTGTTGGGTGTCAAATTTTGCTCCAAGAGGCTTTTTTGTAGGTATTGGTGTGTTACATGTGTGTACCGATTTTCGTGCATGTACGTGAATCACAGCTGAAAGCGCACACCGCTGAGCGTGTAAAGGTGGCGCTGTCGAGCCATTTTGCCACACCCACTTCTGAACCCCATATCAGACGTAAATTTTCGCCAGGTTTGACGTGTGTGCAAAGTTTCGTGAGTTTTCGGGCATGTTTAGGCCCTCTAAAATGCGATTCATTTTGGAGAAGAATAATAATAATAATTAAAGCTGCAAGCAGCGATGAACGGGCCCTCGCACACGGGCTCACCGCCGACCGGTGGCTTTAGGAACACAGCAAACGGTGGGCAGTATGCTTTTAATACAGTAAATGTAGGAAAAATACATCAAAGTCACTTAAATGTGCCAAACTTCCTGCTGCCAGCTGGTGGCGCTATGCCTATAACTGATTATTGACATGTAGATGTGTTCAGGCCAGCACTTTGATCAAACATATGAAGTTTGGTGCAGATTGACCTTGGTATGTGTGAGTTAGTGCAAGATATGATATATCCTGCTGCCAACAGGTGGCGCTATGATAATATCTGAATATTGGCCTTTAGGTGTCTTCAGGCCAGGACTCTTACAAAACCTGTGAAGTTTGAGGCAGATCGGACATTTTATGGCTGAGTTATAACAACTTTTATGTCCATGGCGAAACATCAAACTTTGTGACGCCGCCACGGACACGCCCTTTAACAAAAACTCAAGTTCTTCGCAATTTAACATCTCTAAGACCTCTAGATCAGACTGACTGAAGATAATGTTGATATCATTAAATCTCTAGGAGGAGTTTGCTACAAGTAATTTCCTATTGCCAACAGGTGGCGCTGTGATTATAATAGAATATTGGCCTTCAGATGTGTTCAGGCCAGGACTCTTATCGAACATGTGAAGTTTGAGGCAAATCGGACATTTTATGGCTGAGTTATAACAAGTTTTATATCCATGGCGAGACCACGGAATTTGCCAGGCCGCCACGGACACACCCTTCAACGAAAACTCAAGATCTTCACAATTTAACATCGTTAAAGCCTTTTTATTAGACTGACCGATTTTGGTGTTGATCTGATTAAATCTTTTGGAGGAGTTTGTTGCAGAGTACAGCATGACACTTCCTGGTGCCAGCAGGTGGCGCTATTAGTAAAACTGAATATGGGCATGTAGATGTCATCAGGTCAGGAGTGTTATCACACATGTGAAGTTTGGGGCAGATCGGGCATTTTATGCCTGAGTTATAGCAACTTCCTTTTTCATGGCGAAGCATCGAAATTTGCCAGGCCGCCACGGACACGCCCTCCGATGAAAACTCTAGATCTTCGCAATTTAACGTCACAAAGGGCTTTAGATTAGACTCACCAAATTTGCCGTTGATCCAAATAAATCTCTAGGAGGAGTTCGTTCAAGTATGACGCCTGAAAATGGCAAAAATTACACAAATTTTGCTAAGAAAATTAAAAATAACCGACTTCCTGTTGGGTGTAAAATTTTGCTCCAAGAGGCTTTTTTGTAGGTATTGGTGAGCTACATGTGTGTACCGATTTTCGTGCATGTACGTGAATCACAACTGAAAGCGCACACCGCGGAACGTGTAAAGGTGGCGCTATCGAGCCATTTTGCCACACCCACTTCTGCAACCCATATCAGACGTAAATTTTCGCCAGGTCTGATGTGTGTGCGAAGTTTCATGAGTTTTCGGGTATGTCTAAGCCCTCAAAAATGCGATTCATTTTGGAGAAGAATAATAATAATAATAATAATAATAAACGAAGCAGATCCAATAGGGTCCTCACACCATCGGTGCTCGGGCCCTAATTAAAGCTGCAAGCAGCGATGGTAGGGCCCTCGCACTCGGGCTCACCGCCGATCGGTGGCGAATGGTGGGCACTATGCTATTAACACAGAAAATGTAGGAGGAATATGTCAAAGTCATTGATATGTGCCAATCTTCCTTCTGCCAGCTGGTGGCGCTATGCCTATAACTGAATATTGGCATGCAGATGTGTTCAGGCCAGTGCTTTTATCAAACATATGAAGTTTGGTGAAGCTTGAACATGGCATGCTTGAGTGTAAGTCATGACATATCCTGCTGCCAACAGGTGGCGCTATTACAAAATATTGGCTTTTAGATGTCTTCAGGCCAGGACTATTGGCAAACATGTCAAGTTTGGTGCAAATTGTACATTGCATGTTTACTTTAGTGTAAAACAAGTAATTTGCTGTTGCCAGCTGGTGGCGCTATGACTATAACTAAATATTGGCATGTAAATGTATTCAGGCCAAGACTCTTATCAAACATATTAAGTTTGGGGCTGATTGGACATTGCATGCCTGAGTTACAGTAACTTCCTGTTTCATTGCATTAAGAGTATGCTTTAGCACTTAGCTAAATGTTGCTAACATGTTTCTAGCATGTTGCTACCCTATTTAACACTTGTTGATATTTTTAAAATGTTGCTGGGCATCCACAACAGTATTAAACATGTGACTTCCTGTTGCCAGCAGGTGGCACTATGACTATAACTGAATATGGGCATGGGCTTGTGTTCAGACCAGGACACTTATCAAACATATTAAGCTTGGGTCAGATTGGACATTGTATGCATGAGTTACACTTATTTTTCTTTGTATTAGTATCATGCTTTAGCTCTCAGCTAAGTGTTGCTAGCATGTTTTAACATGATTCTAGCATGATGCTAGCCTATTTAAAACTTGCTGACGCTTTTTATTATGTTGCTAGGAGTCCGTAACACCATTAAACGTCACTTCCTGTTGTCAGCAGGTGGCGCTGTGACTATAACTGAATATGGGCATGTATATATCTTCAGGCCAGGACTCTTATCAAACGTGAAGTTTGGGGCTGATTGGACATTGCATGTCTGAGTTACAGTAACTTCCTGTTTTATGTCTTTAACAACATGCTTTAGCACTAAGTAAGTGTTGCTAGCATGTTTGAGTACGTTTTAAACTAGTTTAGCACTCAATGGCTTTTTTAGTGTGTTGCTAATAGTGTGTCACAGTGTTAAACATGTCACTTCCTGTTGACATTAGGTGGCGCTATAACTATAACTGAATATTGGCATGTAGATATCTTCAGGCCAGGACTGTTATCAAACATGTGAAGTTTGGGGCTGATTGGACATTGCATGCCTGAGTTACAGTAACTTCCTGTTTCATTGCATTAAGAGTATGCTTTAGCACTTAGCTAAATGTTGCTAACATGTTATAGCATGTTTCTAGCATGTTGCTACCCTGTTTAACAGTTGTTGATTTTTTTTAAAATGTTGCTAGGCATCCACAACAGTATTAAACATGTGGCTTCCTGTTACCAGCTGGTGGCGCTATGACTATAACTGAATACGGGCATGGGCGTGTGTTTAGGCCAGGATTCTTATCAAACATGTTAAGTTTGGGGCTGATTGGACATTGTATGCCTGAGTTAGAGTAACTTCCTGTTTCATTGTATTATTAGCATGCTTTAGCATATTAGCTAAGTGTTGCTAGCATGCTTTATTATTTTTGTAGCATGTTGAATATTAAGTTTGGGTCAGATTCAACATTATATACATGAGTTACAGCAATTTCCTTTTGTATTTGTATTAATAGCATGCTTTAGCTCTTAGCTAAGTGTTGCTAGCATGTTTTAGCATGTTTGTAGCATGTTGCTAGCCTATTTACGACTTGTTAACGCTTTTCAATATGTTTCTAGGAGTCCGTAACAGTGTTAAACATGTCATTTCCTGTTGTCAGCAGGTGGCGCTATGACTATAACTGAATATGGGCACTGACTTGTGTTCAGGACCGGACTGTCATCAAACATGTGAAGTTTGAGGCAGATCGGACATCGTATGCCTGAGTTATAGCAACTTCCTTTTTCATGATGAAACATCAAAGTTTGTCCGGCCGCCACGGACACGCCCTTCGACGAAAACTCTAAAGCTTCGCAATTTAACATCGCAAAGGCCTTATGATGACACTCAGCAAATTTGAAGATGATCGGATAAAAACTGTAGGAGGAGTTCGTTAAAGTATGAGGCCTGAAAATGGCAAAAACTGCACAAAAATCGTACAGGAAATTCAATATAACGGACTTCCTGTTGGGTTTCGGATGTTGCACCATGAGACTTTTTTGTAGGTATTGGTGTGATACATATGTGTACCGAGTTTCGTACATGTACGTGAAACGTAGCTCAAGGGGCACTCCGTTGAAATTTTATAGGTGGCGCTATCGAGCCATTTTGCCACACCCACTTTTGAAAACCATATCAGATGTAAATTTTCGCCAGGTCTGATGTGTGTGCAAAGTTTCGTGAGTTTTCGGGCATGTTTAGGCCCTCAAAAAGACTTTTCATTTTGGAGAAGAAGAAGAAGAAGAATAATTAAAGCTGCAAGCAGCGATGGTAGGGCCCTCGCACTCGGCCTCACCGCCGATCGGTGGCGAATGGTGGGCACTATGCTATTAACACAGAAAATGTAGGAGGAATATGTCAAAGTCATTGATATGTGCCAATCTTCCTTCTGCCAGCTGGTGGCGCTATGCCTATAACTGAATATTGGCATGCAGATGTGTTCAGGCCAGTGCTTTTATCAAACATATGAAGTTTGGTGAAGCTTGAACATGGCATGCTTGAGTGTAAGTCATGACATATCCTGCTGCCAACAGGTGGCGCTATTACGAAACATTGGCTTTTAGATGTCTTCAGGCCAGGACTATTGGCAAACATATCAAGTTTGGTGCAAATTGTACATTGCATGCTTAAGTTAGTGTAAAACAAGTAATTTGCTGTTGCCAGCTGGTGGCGCTATGACTATAACTAAATACTGGCATGTAAATGTATTCAGGCCAGGACTCTTATCAAACATATTAAGTTTGGGGCTGATTGGACATTGCATGCCTGAGTTACAGTAACTTCCTGTTTCATTGCATTAAGAGTATGCTTTAGCACTTAGCTAAATGTTGCTAACATGTTTCTAGCATGTTGCTACCCTATTTAACACTTGTTTATTTTTTTAAGATGTTGCTTGGCATCCACAACAGTATTAAACATGTGACTTCCTGTTGCCAGTAGGTGGCACTATGACTATAACTGAATATGGGCATGGGCTTGTGTTCAGACCAGGACTCTTATCAAACATATTAAGCTTGGGTCAGATTGGACATTGTATGCATGAGTTACACTTATTTTTCTTTGTATTAATATCATGCTTTAGCTCTTAGCTAAGTGTTGCTAGCATGTTTTAACATGATTCTAGCATGATGCTAGCCTATTTAAAAATTGCTAACGCTTTTTAATATGTTGCTAGGAGTCCGTAACACCTTTAAACGACACTTCCTGTTGTCAGAAGGTGGCGCTGTGACTATAACTGAATATGGGCATGTATATATCTTCAGGCCAGGAGTCTTATCAAACATGTGAAGTTTGGGTTGATTGGACATTGCATGCCTGAGTTACAGTAACTTCCTGTTTTATGTCTTTAACAACATGCTTTAGCACTAAGTAAGTGTTGCTAGCATGTTTGAGTACGTTTTAAACTAGTTTAGCACTCAATGGCTTTTTTAGTGTGTTGCTAATAGTGTGTCACAGTGTTAAACATGTCACTTCCTGTTGACAGTAGGTGGCGCTATAACTATAACTGAATATTGGCATGTAGACATCTTCAGGCCAGGACTGTTATCAAACATGTGAAGTTTGGGGCTGATTGGACATTGCATGCCTGAGTTACAGTAACTTCCTGTTTCATTGCATTAAGAGCATGCTTTAGCACTTAGCTAAATGTTGCTAACATGTTATAGCATGTTTCTAGCATGTTGCTACCCTATTTAACAGTTGTTGAATTTTTTTTAAATGTTGTTAATCATCCACAACAGTATTAAACATGTGGCTTCCTGTTACCAGCTGGTGGCGCTATGACTATAACTGAATACAGGCATGGGCGTGTTATTAGGCCAGGATTCTTATCAAACATGTTTAGTTTGGGGCTGATTGGACATGGTATGCCTGAGTTAGAGTAACTTCCTGTTTTATTGTATAATTAGCATGCTTTAGCATATTAGCTAAGTGTTGCTAGCATGCTTTATTATTTTTTGTAGCATCTTGAATATTAAGTTTGGGTCAGATTCAACAGTATATACATGAGTTACAGCAATTTCCTTTTGTATTTGTATTGATAGCATGCTTTAGCTCTTAGCTAAGTGTTGCTAGCATGTTTTAGCATGTTTGTAGCATGTTGCTAGCCTATTTAAGACTTGTTAACGCTTTTCAATATGTTGCTAAGAGTCCGTAACAGTGTTAAACATGTCATTTCCTGTTGTCAGCAGGTGGCGCTATGACTATAACTGAATATGGGCACTGACGTGTGTTCAGGACCGGACTGTCATCAAACATGTGAAGTTTGAGTCAGATCGGACATTGTATGCCTGAGTTATAGCAACTTCCTTTTTCATGGCGAAACATCAAAGTTTGTCAGGCCGCCACGGACACGCCCTTCGACGAAAACTCTAAAGCTTTGCAATTTAACATCGCAAAGGCCTTATGATGACACTCAGCAAATTTGAAGATGATCGGATAAAAACTGTAGGAGGAGTTCGTTAAAGTACGAGGCCTGAAAATGGCAAAAACTGCACAAAAATCGTACAGGAAATTCAATATAACGGACTTCCTGTTGGGTTTCGGATGTTGCACCAGGAGACTTTTTTGTAGGTATTGGTGTGTTACATATGTGTACCAAGTTTCGTACATGTACGAGAAACGTAGCTCGAGGCGCACTCCGTTGAAA
Organism: Garra rufa; assembly: GCF_049309525.1. Lineage (NCBI taxonomy): Eukaryota > Metazoa > Chordata > Actinopteri > Cypriniformes > Cyprinidae > Garra > Garra rufa. Next base: position 10,639,028 of record NW_027394276.1, read on the forward strand.
TTTTATAGGTGGCGCTATCGAGCCATTTTGCCACACCCACTTTTGAAAACCATATCAGATGTAAATTTTCGCCAGGTCTGATGCGTGTGCAAAGTTTTGTGAGTTTTCGGGCATGTTTAGGCCCTCAAAAAGACTTTTCATTTTGGAGAAGAAGAAGAAGAATAATAATAAACGGAGCAATTCCAATAGGGTCCTCGCACTGTAGTGCTCGGGCCCTAATAATTAAAGCTGCAAGCAGCGATGAACGGGCCCTCGCACCCGGGCTCACCGCCGACCGGTGGCTTTAGGAAAACAGCAAACGGTGGGCATTATGCTTTTAAAACAGTAAATGTAGGAAAAATAGATCAAAGTCACTTAAATGTGCCAAACCTCCTGCTGCCAGCTGGTGGCGCTATGCCTGTAACTGATTATTGACATGTAGATGTGTTCAGGCCAGCACTTTCATCAAACATATGAAGTCTGGTGCAGATTGACCTTGGTATGTTTAAGTTAATGCAAGATATGATATATCCTGCTGTCAATAGGTGGCGCTATGATGATATCTGAATATTGGCCTTAAGATGTCTTCAGGCCAGGACTCTTATCAAACATGTGAAGTTTGAGGCAGATTGGACATTTTATGGCTGAGTTATAACAACTTCTATGTCCATGACCAAACATCAAACTTTGTCAGGCCACCACGGACATGCCCTTCAACGAAAACTCAAGATCTTCGCAATTTAACATCACTTAAGCCTTTTTATTAGACTGACCGATTTTAGTGTTGATCTGTATAAATCTCTTGGAGGAGTTTGTTGTAGAGTACAGCATGACACTTCCTGTTGCCAGCAGGTGGCGCTATGACTATAACTGAATATGGGAATGTAGATGTCTTCAGGTCAGGAGTGTTATCACACATGTGAAGTTTGGGACAGATCGGACATTGTATGCCTGAGTTATAGAAACTTCCTTTTTCATGGCGAAACATCGAAATTTGCGAGACCGCTATGGACACGCCCTCCAATGAAAACTCTAGATCTTTGCAATTTAACGTCACAAAGTGCTTTAGATTACACTCAGCAAATTTGGCGTTAATCCGGATAAATCTCTAGGAGGAGTTCGTTCAAGTACGAGGCCTGAAAATGGCAAAAATGACAAAATTTGCTGAGAAAATTAAAAATAACCGACTTCCTGTTGGGTGTCAAATTTTGCTCCAAGAGGCTTTTTGTAGGTATTGGACCCTATTTTAAATAGTTACCATGTTTTATGGTCTACAAGCATTTTTAAATATTATTTTAATAGTCTATAAGCATCTGTGAAATAATTATAAACAAATATATTGAAAATAAATACATATTAACTTAGTTGACTTTTTGGCCTTTTTGTATTTGTTTCTCATTCTAATTAAGTGAACTGAGCAGTATAGTGTCATACTTATAAGATACTTTGTTCTATCAGTGAGAGTGTATATATGTATTTAAATCACATAATTTTTCCTTAAAAGATAAAAAAAATATTTTAATGCTCTTTAAGCACCTATACAAAATAATTATGTAAAATTACACTGACAGTACAGTACATATCAACTGATTCTATGGATTATTGTCATTCTTATACACTGACAATGAGCTAAATAGCATTAGAGGTCAAACGATTCCTTATCTTATGAGGACCTCTAGTGTTCATCCCTGGTATTAGAGCTTTAATCTGACGAATTTATTTGACACTTTTAATGTTTTTGGGGCCTCTGAGCATGATAACATTTTGAAACTACGCGTATTTCCTAAGAATTTCTTGTTCTTTATATGTAAAAAGTTTTGATGAGTAAGAATAATACAATTTAAAGATATATGAAAATAACTCTTCATCTTTTTTATTGTTACTTTCATAAATCACCACATCAACACCGTTCAAGATATCCCAAAGCCGTTCACAATATAGGGAACATTTTCCCTATATTCTGAGGATGATGATAAGAACATGTAATTCATGATGATAACAAAATGTTATTATTGCTTGCTTTACGTCCACCACTTCTGTTTAAATGTCATCGTTACCTATCTGTTCCATTTGTGTGTGGACATTGCTTTGCAGGTGACTCCTGTTATAAGACATCACTCTTAAGCGCTACATAACTAAGAATCAATTAGGAAAACGGTGCCCAGTTGGCACATGCATTCACAGTAACCCTCAGCCAGTTTGGATTTAAAGTTTACAGAAATGAAAGGGTTACATTTTTAAATCAACACACAGACAAATACACACTAAATATACAACTTTACCATCCAGTTTCATTTGTTAACATTGTTAACATGAACAATAATAAATAGCATTTATTAATGTTAATTAATATTAACCTAAAAAAGTACTCATATATTGTTTAAAGGTAAATTTGTATCTTTTAACATAGTGTATGTACTGTGAATTAACATGAACATGAACACAGTTCATGTGGGTATACAACAATAAACAATAAAGTGCTCAATAAACGCTTCATTCTTTCAAAATATCTTTAAAAATCAAGTTGGGTATTGTAATGGGGCGATATATAAATATAACTCATCTTAAAATGGTACAATTTTCAGATGTTTTGAACAGATAGCAGCAAAGTTTGTTTTGTTGTCAAAGTTTGTCTTGAAATTGTTAGTGTTTTTTTTTTATTGAATCAAAAATTTTAATTATGAAAATAAATGTCTATCAATGAAGATAAATCGCTCATGCTAAAAAGCTGTATTTTTCTTAATCTTTTGCTATGTGACTGAATAGGACAAGTTCATGGTACAGTTCAGTAAAAAATAAATAAAAAACAACAACTGCAATATACAAAGAATGAAAGAGTTCGTGACCCTTTATATTTTCTCAAAGATCAGACTCTCAAAGTTCAGACTTATTTATGCAGATTAAACTACAGCAATGTGCAATGTGCAAATTGCATCTTCCTCAAAGATGGTCTTAAGCAAAACAGCATGTTCCACTGGTCTCTCTCCCTTTCACCCCTCCCCCCTTCAGTCACTCTTAGTGTCAACACAGACTGTCAGCCCAGTGACAACAGTTTACTGATTTCTTTTTTTAATTTTCTTTAATTCATAGAAGCTTGAATAACTATGATATTACCAGCACTTGCTCATAATGATTAGATCTCTGTGTGAAAAAAGTTTTAAAGAGTTTGGATGCTGCACTTTAAAGATATAAAAAATTAGGGTTATGTTTTTAAAAAAATCACCACGTCAACACCGTTCAAGATATCCCAAATCCGCTCGCAATTTAACATCTTCAGAATCTTCTCTTCATGTTAAAAAAGTTTGGTGTGAATACCTTGTTATTCTTAGAAGGAGTGTGAATTTGTTTACAGCCTGATTTTTCCAAAAATCCACATTCAAATCAAAATAGCCGGCTTCCTGTTGGTCTTAGCTAATGAGTTTGATTTAGAAAGTTGTCCAGATTGATGAGAACAATATATGTACAGAGTTTGGTGACTGTAGGAAAAACTAACCCCCCAACTTTTGTCAAAAGATGGCGCTATAGAGTGCCTGCTCCACGCCCATTTATGACCTTTTGCCAGTGTCTAACTATCATTAATATTGATGTGTGTGTTGTGTTTCATGAAATTCTAAACATGTTATCTGCTTCGAAAAGACAGGAATCTAATTTTAAAGTTTAACACGTTGCCATGGCAACAGCATTTGATTTATCATCGTACCCTTTACATATTCTTATTGGCCGTGTTTTGACATTATTTTGATGAAGTTTGAAGAAAATCAAGTAAAATTAAGAGGCTGATTTCAACGCATTTTGAAAATGACACGCTTCCTGCTACCAGTTGGTGGCGCTATAACTTTGACTCATAATAGTCACATTTATGGAATCGGCATCATACAACGAACAATCTGGTGAAGTTTCATCAGAATCAGGCAATGTGTGCAACAGTTATTAGACACTTCCTGTTTCTCATTTCTCGCCATAACTTTGTCGCCTTGCCACGGCCAAACCGTTCGAGATATCAAAAATCCCCTCGCAATTTAGCGTCCCCAATGTCTTGAGATCATGCTGACCGAGTTTGGTGACAATCGTATGGAAATCCTGGGAGGAGTACGTTAAATTCCAGAGCATGCGCTTTTTAAACAGCCCTAAATATCTCACTTCCTGTTGCGTTAAGATAATGACATAGAGTACAAAAGTTGTTCAGCTCAATGAGTTCTATATGTGTACCGAGTTTCATATGTGTACGTTCAAGTATGTGTGCTATATGGCCCTAAAAATTCCAGGGGGCGCTGTAGAGTCCCCTTGCCACGCCCCGGTACCAGCCTCTGTGACGTCCTGATGGCCGCAGATTCCGACATGTGTGCAAATTTTCAAGAGTTTTTGAGCATGTTAAGACCCCCTTAAGTGCCCGGAAGGTTAACAAAAAAAAAAAAAAAAAAAAATAAGAATCCTTAGGAAAACAAGAGGGCCTTCGCCCATTCTGGGCTCGGGCCCTAATAATAATAAACGGAGCAGATCCAATAGGGTCCTCACACCATCGGTGCTCGGGCCCTAATAAACGAAGCAGATCCAATAGGGTCCTCACACCATCGGTGCTCGGGCCCTAATTAAAGCTGCGAGCAGCGATGAACGGGCCCTCGCACCTGGGCTCACCGCCGACCGGTGGCTTCAGGAAATCAGCAAACGGTGGGCAGTATGCTTTTAATACAGTAAATATAGAAAAAATATGTCATAAGTTCTTTAAATGTGCCAAACTTGCCGCTGCCAGATGGTGGCGCTATGCCTGTAACTAATTATTGGCATGTAGATGTGTTCAGGCCAGCACTATTATCAAACATATGAAGTTTGGTGCAGATTGACCTTGGTATGTTTAAGTTAGTGAAAGATATGATATATCCTGCTGCCAACAAGTGGCGCTATGATAATATCTGAATATTAGTCTTTAGGTGTCTTCAGGCCAGGACTCTTACCAAACCTGTGAATGTTGTGGCAGATCAGACATTTTATGGCTAAGTTATAACAACTTCTATGTCTATGCAGAAACATTAAACTTTGTCAGGCCACCACGGACATGCCCTTTAATGAAAACTCAAGATCTTCACAATTTAACAACTCTAAGGCCTCAAGATCAGACTGACCAAATATAATGTTGATTTAATTAAATGCAATCAATGCAAGGACTTCAGATAATGCCAACTGTGAACCAATATGCAAAATTTTCCCTATACTCTGATGATGATGATAAGAACATGATTCATGATGATAACAAAATGTTATTATTGCTTGCTTTACGTCCACCACTTCTGCTTAAATGTCATTGTTACCTATCTGTACAAGTTTTGTGTGGATATTGCTTTACTGGTGACTCCTCCTGTTACAAGACATCACTCTTAAGCGCTACATAACTAAGAATCAATAAGGAAAACGGTGCCCAGTTGGCACATGCATTCACAGTAACCCTCTGCTAGTTTGGATTTTAAGTTTACAGAATTGAAAGGGTTAGACTTTAAAATCAACACACAGACACATACACACAAAATATAAAATGTTGCCATTCAGTTTCATTTGTTAGCATTAACTATATTAGTTAACATGACCAATAAATAAATAGCATTTATTAATGTTAATTAATATTAAGCTAAAAAAAGTATTCATATATAGTTTATGTACTGTGAATTAACATGAACATGAACACAGTTCATGGGGGTGTACAGCAATACACAATAAAGTGCTCTATAAACGCTTCATTCTTTCAAAATATCTTTAAAAACAAGTTGAGTATTGAAATGGGGCGATATATATATATATAACTCATCTTAAAATGGTATAATTTTCAGATGTTTTGAACAGATAACAGCAAAGCTTGTTTTGTTGTCCAAGTTTGTCTTGAAATTGTTAATTTAAATTTTATATTCAATAAATAACACTATGAAAATAAATGTCTATCAATGAAGATAAATCGCCAATGCTAAAAGTTGCATTTTTCTTAATCTTTTGCTATGTGACTGAATAGGACAAGTTCATGGTATAGTTCAGTAAAAAAAAAAAAAAAATACAAAAACAACAACTGCAAAATACAAACAATGAATGACTTAGTGACCCTTTATATTTTCTCAAAATATCAGACTCTCAAAGATCAGACGTATTTATTTTCGATTACACTATATATATATATGTGCATTTCTCAAAGATGGTCTATAGCAAGATAGCATGTTTCACTCTCTACCCCTCTCTCCCTCTCTCCCTTTCACCCCTCCCCCCTTAAGCCACTCTAAATGTCATTCTGCAGTGACTGAACACAGTCAGGCAGAGTGAGGTTTCTGAGTTCTTTTTTTAATTTTCTTTAATTCATAGAAGCTTGAATAGTTTTGATATTACCAGCACTTGCTCAGAATGATTAGATCTCTGTGTGAAAAAAGTTTTAAAGAGTTTGGATGCTGCACTTTAAAGATATAAAAATATTTTTTACTATATCTTTAAAAAATCACCACGTCCACACCGTTCAAGATATCACAAATCCGCTCGCAATTTAACATCTTCAGAATCTTCTCTTCATGTTAAAAATGTTTGGTGTGAATAGCTGGTTGTTCTTAAAAGGAGTGTGAAATTGTTTACAGCCTGATTTTTCCAAAAATCCACATTCAAATTAAAATAGCCGGCTTCCTGTTGGTCTTAGCTAATGAGTTTGATTTAGAAAGTTGTCCAGATTGATGAGATTAATATATGTACAGAGTTTGGTGACTGTAGGAAAAACTAACCCCCCAATTTTTGTCAAAAGATGGCGCTATAGAGTGCCTGCTCCACGCCCATTTATGACCTTTTGCCAGTGTCTAACTATCATTAATATTGATGTGTGTGTTGAGTTTCATGAAATTCTAAGCATGTTATCTGCCTTGAAAAGACAGGAATCTAATTTTAAAGTCTGACGTGTTGCCATGGCAACAGCATTCGATTTATCATCGACCCCTTTACATATTCTTATCGGTCGTGTTTTGACATGATTTTGATGAAGTTTAAAGAAAATCGAGTAAAATTAAGAGGCTGATTTCAAAGCATTTTGAAAATGACACACTTCCTGCTCCCAGTTGGTGGCGCTATAACTTTGACTCATAATAGTCACATTTATTGAATCGGCATCATACAACGAACAAACTGGTGAAGTTTCATCAGAATCAGGCAATGTGTGCAACAGTTATTAGACACTTCCTGTTTCTCATTTCTCGCCATAACTTTGTCGCCTTGCCACGGCCAAACCGTTCGAGATATCAAAAATCTCCTCGCAATTTAGCGTCCCCAATGTCTTGAGATCATGCTGACCGAGTTTGGTGACAATCCAATGGAATTCCTGGGAGGAGTACGTTAAATTCCAGAGCATGCGCTTTTTAAACAGCCCTAAATATCTCACTTCCTGTTGCGTGGAGCCTATGACATAGAGTACAAAAGTCGTTTGGCTTAGTGAGATCTATATGTGTACCGAGTTTCATATCAGTACGTGCAAGTATGTGTGCGCAGTACATCAAGTTTTCAAACTGTGTTCCAGGGGGCGCTGTAGAGGCCCTGAACCACGCCCGGGTCCCAGCCTCTGTGGCGTCCTGATGGCCGCAGATTCCGACGTTTGTGCAAATTTTCAAGAGTTTTTGAGTATGTTAAGGCCCCCAAAAGTGTCCGGAAGGTGTAAAAAAAAAAAAAAAAAAAAAAAGAACCCTTAGAAGAACAATAGGGCCTTCGCCCTTTTGGGCTCGGGCCCTAATTAAAGCTGCGAGCAGCGATGAACGGGCCCTCGCACCCGGGCTCACCGCCAACCGGTGGCTTCAGGAAAACAGCAAACGGTGGGCAGTATGCTTTTAATACAGTAAATGTAGGAGAAATATGTCAAAGTCACTTAAATGTGCCAAACTTGCCGCTGCCAGCTGGTGGCGCTATGCCTATAACTGATTATTGGCATGTAGATGTGTTCAGGCCAGCACTATTATCAAACATATGAAGTTTGGTGCAGATTGACCTTGGTATGTTTGAGTTAGTGAAATATATGAGATATCCTGCTGCCAACAGGTGGCGCTATGATAATATCTGAATATTGGTCTTTAGGTGTCTTCAGGCCAGGACTCTTACCAAACCTGTGAATTTTGTGGCAGATCAGACATTTTCAGGCTAAGTTATAACCACTTCTATGTCTATGCAGAAACATCAAACTTTGTCAGGCCACCACGGACATGTCCTTTAATGAAAACTCAAGATCTTCACAATTTAACATCTCTAAGGCCTCAAGATCAGACTGACCAAATATAATGTTGATTTAACTAAATGCAATCAATGCAAGGACTTCAGATAAATGCCAACTGTGAACCAGTATGCTACAAATTCCCTATTTTCTGATGAAGATGATAAGAACATGATTCATGATGATAGCAAAATGTTATTATTGCTTCCTTTACATCCACCACTTCTGCTTAAATGTCATTGTTACCTATCTGTACAATTTTTGTGTGGATATTGCTTTGCTGGTGACTCCTGTTATAAGACATCACTCTTAAGTGCTAAATAACTAAGAATCAATAAGGAAGACGGTGCCCAGTTGGCACATGCATTCACAGTAACCCTCTGCTAGTTTGGATTTTAAGTTTACAGAATTGAAAGGGTTACACTTTAAAATCAACACACAGACACATACACACAAAATATAAAATGTTGCCATCCAGTTTCTTTTTTTTTTTTTAAATTAACTATATTAGTTAACATGACCAATAAATAAATAGCACTTATTAATGTTAATTAATATTAAGCTAAAAAAAGTATTCATATAAAGTTTATGTACTGTGAATTAACATGAACATGAACACAGTTCATGTGGGTGTACAGTAATACACAATAAAGTGCTCTATAAACGCTTCATTCTTTCAAAATATCTTTAAAAATCAAGTTGAGTATTTTAACGGGGTGATACATATATATAACTGATCTTAAAATTATGGTTTTCAGATGTTTTGAAGAGATAACAGTAACGTTTGTTTTGTTGTCAAAGTTTGTCTTAATTTTTTATTATTATTATTTTATATTCAATAAATAACACTATGTAAATATTGTCTATCAATGAAGATAAATTGATCATGCTAAAAAGTTGTATTTTTTAAAATCTTTTGCTATGTGACTGAATAGGACAAGTTCATGGTACAGTTAAGTAAAAAATAAATAAAAAACAACAACTGCAAAATACGAACAATGAAAGACTTAGTGACCCTTTATATTTTCTCAAAATATCAGACTCTCAAAGATCAGACATATTTATGTAATTACACTACATACAGTACATGCATTTTTTGTTCAAAGATGGTCTGTAGGATGGCTCTCTACTCTGTCACCCTCTCTGCCTCTCACCCCTCCCCCCTGCAATAATGAGCTTCTCTGTGCCTGACTGAACGCACACACATACTGTAGAGACATTCACCAGAGTGACAGCAGGTTTCTGAGTAATTTTTTTAATTTTCTTTAATTCATTGAAGCTTGTATAAAATTTATATTTCCAGCACTTGCTCAGAATGATTAGATCTCTGTGTGAAAAAAGTTTTAAAGAGTTTGGATGCTGCACTTTAAAGATATAAAAAATTAGGGTTATGTTTTTTACTACATCTTTAAAAAATCACCACGTCAACACCGTTCGAGATATCCAAAATCCGCTCGCAATTTAACATCTTCAGAATCTTCTCTTCATGTTAAAAAAGTTTGGTGTGAACAGCTGGTTGTTCTTAGGAGTAGTGTGAATTTGTTTACTACCTGATTTTTCAAAAAATCCACCTTCAAATCAAAATAGCCGGCTTTCTGTTGGTCTTAGCTAATGAGTTTGATTTAGAAAGTTGTCCAGATTGATGAGAACAATATAAGTACAGAGTTTGGTGACTGTAGGAAAAACTAACCCCCCAACTTTTGTCAAAAGATGGCGCTATAGAGTGCCTGCTCCACGCCCATTTATGACCTTTTGCCAGTGTCTAACTATCATTAGTATTGATGTGTGTGTTGAGTTTCATGAAATTCTAAGCATGTTATCTGCCTCAAAAAGACAGGAATGTAATTTTAAAGTTTGACACGTTGCCATGGCAACAGCATTTGATTTATCATCGACCCCTTTACATATTCTTATCGGCCGTGTTTTGACATGATTTTGATGAAGTTTAAAGAAAATCGAGTAAAATTAAGAGGCTGATTTCAAAGCATTTTGAAAATGACACGTTTCCTGCTGCCAGTTGGTGGCGCTATAACTTTGACTCATAATAGTCACATTTATGGAATCGGCATCATACAACGAACAAACTGGTGAAGTTTCATCAGAATCAGGCAATGTGTGCAACAGTTATTAGACACTTCCTGTTTCTCATTTCTCGCCATAACTTTGTCGCCTTGCCACGGCCAAACCGTTCGAGATATCAAAAATCTCCTCGCAATTTAGCGTCCCCAATGTCTTGAGATCATGCTGACCGAGTTTGGTGACAATCCCATGGAATTCCTGGGAGGAGTACGTTAAATTCCAGAGCATGCGCTTTTTAAACAGCCCTAAATATCTCACTTCCTGTTGCGTGGAGCCCATGACATAGAGTACAAAAGTTGTTCAGCTCGATGAGTTCTATATGTGTACCGAGTTTCATATCAATACGCGCAAGTATGTGTGCGCAGTACATCAAGTTTTCAAACTGTGTTCCAGGGGGCGCTGTAGAGGCCCTGAACCACGCCCGGGTCCCAGCCTCTGTGGCGTCCGGACGACGGCAGATTCCAACGTGTGTGCAAATTTTCAAGAGTTTTTGAGTATGTTAAGGCCCCCAAAAGTGCCCCAACGGTTGAAAAAAAAAAAAAAAAAAAAAAAAAAAAAATAAGAATCCTTAGAAGAACAATAGGGCCTTCGCCCTTTTGGGCTCGGGCCCTAATAAACGAAGCAGATCCAATAGGGTCCTCACACCATCGGTGCTCGGGCCCTAATAAGAAACGGAGCAGATCCAATAGGGTCCTCACACCATCGGTGCTCGGGCCCTAATAATAAACGGAGCAGATTCAATAGGGTCCTCACACCATCGGTGCTCGGGCCCTAATAAGAACCCTTAGAAGAACAATAGGGCCTTCGCCCTTTTGGGCTCGGGCCCTAATTAAAGCTGCGAGCAGCGATGAACGGGCCCTCGCACCCGGGCTCACCGCCGACCGGTGGCTTCAGGAAATCAGCAAACGGTGGGCAGTATGCTTTTAATACAGTAAATATAGAAAAAATATGTCATAAGTCATTTAAATGTGCCAAACTTGCCGCTGCCAGATGGTGGCGCTATGCCTGTAACTAATTATTGGCATGTAGATGTGTTCAGGCCAGCACTATTATCAAACATATGAAGTTTGGTGCAGATTGACCTTGGTATGTTTGAGTTAGTAAAAGACATGATATATCCTGCTGCCAACAAGTGGCGCTATGATAATATCTGAATATTAGTCTTTAGGTGTCTTCAGGCCAGGACTCTTACCAAACCTGTGAATTTTGTGGCAGATCAGACATTTTATGGCTAAGTTATAACAACTTCTATGTCTATGCAGAAACATCAAACTTTGTCAGGCCACCACGGACACGCCCTTTAATGAAAACTCAAGATCTTCACAATTTAACATCTCTAATGCCTCAAGATCAGACTGACCAAATATAATGTTGATTTAATTAAATGCAATCAATGCAAGGACTTCAGATAATGCCAACTGTGAACCAATATGCAAAATTTTCCCTATACTCTGATAATGATGATAAGAACATGATTCATGATGATAACAAAATGTTATTATTGCTTGCTTTACGTCCACCACTTCTGCTTAAATGTCATTGTTACCTATCTGTACAAGTTTTGTGTGGATATTGCTTTGCTGGTGACTCCTCCTGTTACAAGACATCACTCTTAAGCGCTACATAACTAAGAATCAATAAGGAAGACGGTGCCCAGTTGGCACATGCTTTCACAGTAACCCTCTGCTAGTTTGGATTTTAAGTTTACAGAATTGAAAGGGTTAGACTTTAAAATCAACACACAGACACATACACAAAAAATATAAAATGTTGCCATTCAGTTTCATTTGTTAGCATTAACTATATTAGTTAACATGACCAATAAATAAATAGCATTTATTAATGTTAATTAATATTAAGCTAAAAAAAGTATTCATATATAGTTTATGTACTGTGAATTAACATGAACATGAACACAGTTCATGGGGGTGTACAGCAATACACAATAAAGTGCTCTATAAACGCTTCATTCTTTCAAAATATTTTTAAAAACAAGTTGAGTATTGAAATGGGGCGATATATATATACAGTATATATATAACTCATCTTAAAATGGTATAATTTTCAGATGTTTTGAACAGATAACAGCAAAGCTTGTTTTGTTGTCCAAGTTTGTCTTGAAATTGTTAATTTAAATTTTATATTCAATAAATAACACTATGAAAATAAATGTCTATCAATGAAGATAAATCGCTAATGCTAAAAGTTGCATTTTTCTTAATCTTTTGCTATGTGACTGAATAGGACAAGTTCATGGTATAGTTCAGTAAAAAATAAATAAATAAAAAAACAACAACTGCAAAATACAAACAATGAATGACTTAGTGACCCTTTATATTTTCTCAAAATATCAGACTCTCAAAGATCAGACGTATTTATTTCGATTACACTATATATATATGTGCATTTCTCAAAGATGGTCTATAGCAAGATAGCATGTTTCACTCTCTATCCCTCTCTCCCTCTCTCCCTCTCTCCCTTTCACCCCTCCCCCCTTAAGCCACTCTAACTGTCATTCTGCAGTGACTGAACACAGTCAGGCAGAGTGAGGTTTCTGAGTTCTTTTTTTAATTTTCTTTAATTCATAGAAGCTTGAATAGTTTTGATATTACCAGCACTTGCTCAGAATGATTAGATCTCTGTGTGAAAAAAGTTTTAAAGAGTTTGGATGCTGCACTTTAAAGATATAAAAATATTTTTTACTATATCTTTAAAAAATCACCACGTCCACACCGTTCAAGATATCACAAATCCGCTCGCAATTTAACATCTACAGAATCTTCTCTTCATGTTAAAAATGTTTGGTGTGAATAGCTGGTTGTTCTTAAAAGGAGTGTGAAATTGTTTACAGCCTGATTTTTCCAAAAATCCACATTCAAATTAAAATAGCCGGCTTCCTGTTGTTCTTAGCTAATGAGTTTGATTTAGAAAGTTGTCCAGATTGATGAGATTAATATATGTACAGAGTTTGGTGACTGTAGGAAAAACTAACCCCCCAACTTTTGTCAAAAGATGGCGCTATAGAGTGCCTGCTCCACGCCCATTTATGACCTTTGGCCAGTGTCTAACTATCATTAATATTGATGTGTGTGTTGAGTTTCATGAAATTCTAAGCATGTTATCTGCCTTGAAAAGACAGGAATCTAATTTTAAAGTTTGACATGTTGCCATGGCAACAGCATTCGATTTATCATCGACCCCTTTACATATTCTTATCGGTCGTGTTTTGACATGATTTTGATGAAGTTTAAAGAAAATCGAGTAAAATTAAGAGGCTGATTTCAAAGCATTTTGAAAATGACACACTTCCTGCTCCCAGTTGGTGGCGCTATAACTTTGACTCATAATAGTCACATTTAAGGAAACGGCATCATACAACGAACAAACTGGTGAAGTTTCATCAGAATCAGGCAATGTGTGCAACAGTTATTAGACACTTCCTGTTTCTCATTTCTCGCCATAACTTTGTCGCCTTGCCACGGCCAAACCGTTCGAGATATCAAAAATCTCCTCGCAATATAGCGTCCCCAATGTCTTGAGATCATGCTGACCGAGTTTGGTGACAATCCAATGGAGTTCCTGGGAGGAGTACGTTAAATTCTAGAGCATGCGCTTTTTAAACAGCCCTAAATATCTCACTTCCTGTTGCGTGGAGCCTATGACATAGAGTACAAAAGTTGTTCAGCTCGGTGAGTTCTATATGTGTACCGAGTTTCATATCAATACGTGCAAGTATGTGTGCGCAGTACATCAAGTTTTCAAACTGTGTTCCAGGGGGCGCTGTAGAGGCCCTGAACCACGCCCGGGTCCCAGCCTCTGTGGCGTCCTGATGGCCGCAGATTCCGACGTGTGTGCAAATTTTCAAGAGTTTTTGAGTATGTTAAGGCCCCCAAAAGTGCCCGGAAGCTGTAAAAAAATAAAAAAAAATTAAAGCTGCAAGCAGCGATGATCGGGCCCTCGCCGACTGTGCAGTCGCCATCCCGATAGCATCAGGAAAACGGTGCCCGGTTGGCACATGCATTCACAGTAACCCTTTGGAGTAACCCTTACTGTCTCTCCTCCTCTCTGACTCTTTCTCTTACCACCCATCCTCCCTCCTTACACTCAGCCACTTACCACACAAACACACACATAGAGTGCAGAGCAGAGTGAGATCAGATATGTTTTATTATTTTCTTTCATTCGTGGAGTTTTGTATAAGTATGAAATTAACTGTGTTTGATCAGAATGAATAGTTATTTGTATGAAAAAAGTTTCAAAGAGTTAGGATGCTGCACTTTAAATATATAATAAATCATTGAAAATTGAAAATGGAAAATTAAATTCTAAGCACGCTATCTGCCTCAAAAACACAGGAAACAAATATTTGAATGTATTTTTATTTTTTTTATTTGCCATGGCAACAGTATTTAATGCATAAGGGACGCCTTTACAGACTCTCATCGGCCATGTTCTTACATTATTCTGATGAAGTTTGAAGAAAATCGAGTACAAATAAATTGTTCGTTGTTCGTTCGTGTTTGTTAGTTCATTAACCATTGTTAAAAGAGACCCTATTTTAAATAGTAACCATGTTTTATGATCTACAACCATTTTTAAATATTATTTTAATGATCTATAAGCATCTGTAAAATAATTATAAACAAATATATTAAAAATAAATACATATTAACTTAGTTGATTTTTTTGGCCTTTATGTATTTGTTTCTCATTCTAATTAAGTGACCTGAGCAGTATAGTGTCATACTTATAAGATTTTTTGTTCTATCAGTGAGAGTGTATATATGTATATAAATCATATAATTTTTCTTTAAAAGATAAAAAAAAAAGATTTTAATGCTCTTTAAGCACCTATACAAAATAATTATGTAAAAGTACACTCACAGTACAGTACATATCAACTGATTCTATGGATTATTGTCATTCTTATACACTGAGAATGAGCTAAATAGCATTAGAGGCAAACGATTCCTTATCTTATGAGGACCTCTAGTGTTCATTCCTGGTATAAGAGCCTTAAAATGACAAACATATATTACACTTTTATAATGTTTTTGGGGCCTCTGAGCATGATAACATTTTGAAACTACTCAGATTCCCTAAGAATGTCTTGTTCTTTATATGTAAAAAAGTTTTGATGAGTTAGAATAATGCAATTTAAAGATAAATGAAAATTACTCTTAATCTTTTTTACTGTTACTTTCATAAATTACCACATCAACACCATTCAAGATATCCCAAAGCCGTTCACAATTTAGCATCTTCAGTATCTTGGCATCATGTTGACAAAGTTTGGTGTGAGATGTCTGATTCTGCTATGAGTGATATGAATTTATTCACAGCTATATTTAAAAACACAGGAAACAAATGTTAAAGTTTGACACGTTGCCATGGCAACAGCGTTTGATGTATCAAGGACCCCTTCACAGATTCTCATCGGCCGTGTTTTGATATTATTCTGATGAAGTTTGAAGCAAATTGAGTAAAATTAAGAGGTTGATTTAAAAGCGTTTTGCAAGCAACACACTTCCTGCTGCCAGTTGGTGGCGCTATAACTTTGACTCATAATAGTCACATCTTTGTGATCGGTATCATACGACGAACAAACTGCTAAAGTTTGGTCAAAATCAGATAAAGTGTGTCAAAATTATTAGACATTTCCTGTTTCTCATTTCTCGCCATATTTTGTCGCCCTGCCACGGCCAAACCGTTCGAGATACCAAAAATCCCCTGGCAATTTTGCATTCCCAATATCTTGAGATCATGCTGACCGAGTTTGGTGGCCATCGGTGGAAAGGTCTAGGAGTAGTATTTCAAATTCCACAGCTTGATTTTTCCAAAAATCCATATTTAACTAAAAATAGCTGACTTCCTGTTGGTCGTAGCTAATGGGTGTAAATTAGAAAGTTGTCCGGCTTGATGAGTCCAATATTTGTACCGAGTTTGGTGACTGTAGGACAAAGTAACCCCCCAACTTTTGTCAAAAGGTGGCGCTATGGAGCGCCTGCTCCACGCCCATTTATGGGCTTTTATCAGTGTTTAACTGTCATTAATACAGATGTGTGTGTTGAGTTTCATGAAATTCTAAGCATTTTAAGTGTCTCAAAAACACAAAAAACTAAAGGTAAAGTTTGACACGTTGCCATGGCAACATGATAAAAGTTATGGATAACGCCTTTCACAGATTCTTATCGGTTGTGTTTTGACATTATTGTGATGCATTTTGAAGCAAACTGAGTAAAATTAAGAGGCTGAGTTTAAAGCGTTTCAAAAACGTCACGCTTTCTGCTGCCAGTTGGTGGCGCTATAACTTTGACTCATAATAGTCACATCTCTGTGATCGGCATCAGACGACGAACAAACTGCTGAAGTTTGGTCAAAATCAGACAAAGTATGTCAAAGTTATTAGGCACTTCCTGTTTCTCATTTCTCGCCATAAATTTGTCGCCCCGTCACGGTCAAACCGTTCGAGATATCAAAAATCCCCTGGCAATTTTGCGTCCCCAATGTCTTGAGATCATGCTGACCGAGTTTGGTGGCCATCGGTGGAAAGGCCTAGTAGGAGTATTTCAAATTCCATTGCATGCACTTTTTAGACATCCCTGAATAGCCGACTTCCTGTTTGGCGAAGCACGGACTATGAGTGTGAAATTTGTTCGGCCCGATGAGGTCTATATGTGTATGAATTTTGGTGACTGTAGGTCAACCGTTGTGCGCTCCAGAGCCCTTCAAAAGTCGCAATTTTTAACGCTGTGCCATGCCCCCCCCAGGTGACCCCCCCATGTCAAAGTCTGTCCGGCCCTGATGGCCGCAGGTTCCAATGTGTGTGCAAAGTTTCAAGAGTTTTCGTGTATGTTAAGGCCCCCGAAATCCCCCAAAACATTAAAAAAAAAAAAATAATAATAATAATAATAATAATTAAAGCTGCGAGCAGCGATGAACGGGCCCTCGCACCCGGGCTCACCGCCGACCGGTGGCTTCAGGAAAACAGCAAACGGTGGGCAGTATGCTTTTAATACAGTAAATGTAGGAGAAATATGTCAAAGTCACTTAAATGTGCCAAACTTGCCGCTGCCAGCTGGTGGCGCTATGCCTATAACTGATTATTGGCATGTAGATGTGTTCAGGCCAGCACTATTATCAAACATATGAAGTTTGGTGCAGATTGACCTTGGTATGTTTGAGTTAGTGAAATATATGAGATATCCTGCTGCCAACAGGTGGCGCTATGATAATATCTGAATATTGGTCTTTAGGTGTCTTCAGGCCAGGACTCTTACCAAACCTGTGAATTTTGTGGCAGATCAGACATTTTCAGGCTAAGTTATAACCACTTCTATGTCTATGCAGAAACATCAAACTTTGTCAGGCCACCACGGACATGCCCTTTAATGAAAACTCAAGATCTTCACAATTTAACATCTCTAAGGCTTCAAGATCAGACTGACCAAATATAATGTTGATTTAACTAAATGCAATCAATGCAAGGACTTCAGATAAATGCCAACTGTGAACCAGTATGCTACAAATGATGATAAGAACATGGTTCATGATGATAGCAAAATGTTATTATTGCTTCCTTTACATCCACCACTTCTGCTTAAATGTCATTGTTACCTATCTGTACAATTTTTGTGTGGATATTGCTTTGCTGGTGACTCCTGTTATAAGACATCACTCTTAAGTGCTACATAACTGAGAATCAATAAGGAAGACGGTGCCCAGTTGGCACATGCATTCACAGTAACCCTCTGCTAGTTTGGATTTTAAGTTTACAGAATTGAAAGGGTTACACTTTAAAATCAACACACAGACACATACACACAAAATATAAAATGTTGCCATCCAGTTTCATTTGTTAAAATTAACTATATTAGTTAACATGACCAATAAATAAATAGCATTTATTAATGTTAATTAATATTAAGCTAAAAAAGTATTCATATATAGTTTATGTACTGTGAATTAACATGAACATGAACACAGTTCATGTGGGTGTACAGCAATACACAATAAAGTGCTCTATAAACTCTTCATTCTTTAAAAATCAAGTTGAGTATTTTAACAGGGTGATATATATTTATAACTGATCTTAAAATTATGGTTTTCAGATGTTTTGAAGAAATTAACAGTAACGTTTGTTTTGTTGTCAAAGTTTGTCATAATTTTTTATTATTATTATTTTATATTCAATAAATAACACTATGTAAATATTGTCTATCAATGAATAAAAAGTTGTATTTTTTTAAATCTTTTGCTATGTGACTGAATAGGACAAGTTCATGGTACAGTTAAGTAAAAAATAAATAAAAAACAACAACTCCAAAATACGAACAATGAAAGACTAAGTGACCCTTTATATTTTCTCAAAATATCAGACTCTCAAAGATCAGACATATTTATGTAATTAAAATACATATGTGCATTTTTTGTTCAAAGATGGTCTGTAGGATGGCTCTCTACTCTGTCACCCTCTCTGCCTCTCACCCCTCCCCCCTGCAATAATGAGCTTCTCTGTGCCTGACTGAACGCACACACATACTGTAGAGACATTCACCAGAGTGACAGCAGGTTTCTGAGTTATTTTTTTAATTTTCTTTAATTCATTGAAGCTTGTATAAAATTAACATTTCCAGCACTTGCTCAGAATGATTAGATCTCTGTGTGAAAAAAGTTTTAAAGAGTTTGGATGCTGCACTTTAAAGATATAAAAAATTAGGGTTATGTTTTTTACTATATCTTTAAAAAATCACCACGTCAACACCGTTCGAGATATCCAAAATCCGCTCGCAATTTAACATCTTCAGAATCTTCTCTTCATGTTAAAAAAGTTTGGTGTGAACAGCTGGTTGTTCTTAGGAGTAGTGTGAATTTGTTTACTACCTGATTTTTCAAAAAATCCACCTTCAAATCAAAATAGCCGGCTTTCTGTTGGTCTTAGCTAATGAGTTTGATTTAGAAAGTTGTCCAGATTGATGAGAACAATATATGTACAGAGTTTGGTGACTGTAGGAAAAACTAACCCCCCAACTTTTGTCAAAAGATGGCGCTATAGAGTGCCTGCTCCACGCCCATTTATGACCTTTTGCCAGTGTCTAACTATCATTAATATTGATGTGTGTGTTGAGTTTCATGAAATTCTAAGCATGTTATCTGCCTCGAAAAGACAGGAATGTAATTTTAAAGTTTGACACGTTGCCATGGCAACAGCATTTGATTTATCATCGACCCCTTTACATATTCTTATCGGCCGTGTTTTGACATGATTTTGATGAAGTTTAAAGAAAATCGAGTAAAATTAAGAGGCTGATTTCAAAGCATTTTGAAAATGACACGTTTCCTGCTGCCAGTTGGTGGCGCTATAACTTTGACTCATAATAGTCACATTTATGGAATCGGCATCATACAACGAACAAACTGGTGAAGTTTCATCAGAATCAGGCAATGTGGTCAACAGTTATTAGACACTTCCTGTTTCTCATTTCACGCCATAACTTTGTCGCCTTGCCACGGCCAAACCGTTCGAGATATCAAAAATCTCCTCGCAATTTAGCGTCCCCAATGTCTTGAGATCATGCTGACCGAGTTTGGTGACAATCCCATGTAATTCCTGGGAGGAGTACGTTAAATTCCAGAGCATGCGCTTTTTAAACAGCCCTAAATATCTCACTTCCTGTCAGGTGGAGCCTATGACATAGAGTACAAAAGTTGTTTGGCTTAGTGAGATCTATATGTGTACCGAGTTTCATATCAATACGTGCAAGTATGTGTGCGCAGTACATCAAGTTTTCAAACTGTGTTCCAGGGGGCGCTGTTGAGGCCCTGAACCACGCCCGGGTCCCAGCCTCTGTGGCGTCCTGATGGCCGCAGATTCCGACGTGTGTGCAAATTTTCAAGAGTTTTTGAGTATGTTAAGGCCCCCAAAAGTGCCCGGAAGGTTGAAAAAAATAAAAAAAAAAAATAATAAAAAAATAATAACCCTTAGAAGAACAATAGGGCCTTCGCCCTTTTGGGCTCGGGCCCTAATAATAATAATCCTTAGAAAAACAATAGGGCCTTCGCCCTTTTGGGCTCGGGCCCTAATTAAAGCTGCAAGCAGCGATGACCGGGCCCTCGCCGACTGTGCAGTCGCCATCCCGATAGCATCAGGAAAACGGTGCCCAGTTGGCACATGCATTCACAGTAACCCTTTGGACTAACCCTAACTGTCTCTCCTCCTCTCTGACTCTTTCTCTTACCACCCATCCCCCCTCCCCACACACACCCAGCCACTTACCACACTCACACACAGCCACTTACCACACACACACACACACACACATAGAGTACAGAGCAGAGTGAGATCAGATTTGTTTTTTAATTTTCTTTAATTCATTGAGTTTTGTATAAATCTGAAATTAACTGTGTTTGATCAGAATGACTAGTTCTCTGTATGAAAAAAGTTTCAAAGACTTTGGGTGCTGCACTTTAAAGATATAAAATTACTGCAAATTGAAAAAGAAATTCTAAACATGTTACCTGCCTTTAAAAAACACAGGAAACAAATATTTTAATGTACATTTTTTAAATTTGCCATGGCAATAGTATTTGATGCATCAGGGACACCTTTACAGATTCTCATCGGCCGTGTTTTGACATTATTCTGATGAAGTTTGAAGAAAATCAAGTAAAAATGTATTGTTCATTGTTAGTTCATGTTTGTTAATGCATTAACTAATATTAAAAAAGAGATCCTATTTTAAATACTTACCAACATGTTTTATGATCTACAACCATTTTAAAACAATATTTTAATGATCTATAAGCATCTGTGAAATAATGCTAAACAAATATATTAAAAATAAATACATATTAACTTACTTGATGTATTTGTTTCTTCTTCTAATTAAATGAACTGAGCAGTAAAGTGTCATACTTATAAGATTTTTTATCATATCAGTGAGAGTGTGTGTATATCATTTTTCCTTTAAAGATTAAAAAAAAAAGATTTTAATGCTCTTTAAGCATTTATATAAAATAATTATGTAAAAGTACACTGACAGTACAGTACATATCAACTGATTCTATGCATTATTGTCATTCTTATACACTGAGAATGAGCTAAATAGCATTAGAGGCAAACGATTCCTTATCTTATGAGGACCTCTAGTGTTCATTCCTGGTATTAGAGCCTTAAAATGACAAGCATATATTACACTTTTATAATGTTTTTGGGGCCTCTGAGCATGATAACATTTTGAAACTACTCAGATTCCCTAAGAATGTCTTGTTCTTTATAAGTTAAAGTTTTGATGAGTTAGAATAATGCAATTTAAAGATATATGAAGATTACTCTTAATCTTTTTTACTGTTACTTTCATAAATCACCACATCAACACCATTCAAGATATCCCAAAGCCGTTCACAATTTAGCATCTTCAGTATCTTGGCATCATGTTGACAAAGTTTGGTGTGAGATGTCTGATTCTGCTATGAGTGATATGAATTTATTCACAGCTATATTTAAAAACACAGGAAACAAATGTAAAAGTTTGACACGTTGCCATGGCAACAGCGTTTGATGTATCAAGGACCCCTTCACAGATTCTCATCGGCCATGTTTTGATATTATTCTGATGAAATTTGAAGCAAATTGAGTAAAATTAAGAGGTTGATTTAAAAGCGTTTTGCAAGCAACACACTTCCTGCTGCCAGTTGGTGGCGCTATAACTTTGACTCATAATAGTCACATCTCTGTGATCGGTATCATACGACGAACAAACTGCTAAGGTTTGGTCAAAATCAGATAAAGTGTGTCAAAATTATTAGACACTTCCTGTTTCTCATTTCTTGCCATAATTTGTCGCCCTGCCACAGCCAAACCATTCGAGATACCAAAAATCCCCTGGCAATTTTGCATTCCCAATATCTTGAGATCATGCTGACCGAGTTTGGTGGCCATCGGTGGAAAGGTCTAGGAGTATTTCAAATTCCACAGCTTGATTTTTCCAAAAATCCATTTTTAACTAAAAATAGCTGACTTCCTGTTGGTCGTAGCTAATGGGTGTAAATTAGAAAGTTGTCCGGCTTGATGAGTCCAATATATGTACCGAGTTTGGTGACTGTAGGACAAAGTAACCCCCCAACTTTTGTCAAAAGGTGGCGCTATGGAGCGCCTGCTCCACGCCCATTTATGGGCTTTTATCAGTGTTTAACTGTCATTAATACAGATGTGTGTGTTGAGTTTCATGAAATTCTAAGCATTTTAAGTGGCTCAAAAATACAAAAAACTAAAGTTAAAGTTTGACACGTTGCCATGGCAACATGATAAAAGTTATGGATAACGCCCTTCACAGATTCTTATCGGTCGTGTTTTGACATTATTGTGATGAAGTTTGAAGCAAATTGAGTAAAATTAAGAGGCTGAGTTTAAAGCGTTTCAAAAACGTCACGCTTCCTGCTGCCAGTTGGTGGCGCTATAACTTTGACTCATAATAGTCACATCTCTGTGATCGGCATCAGACGATGAACAAACTGCTGAAGTTTGGTCAAAATCAGACAAAGTATGCCAAAGTTATTAGGCACTTCCTGTTTCTCATTTCTCGCCATAAATTTGTCGCCCCGTCACGGTCAAACCGTTCGAGATATCAAAAATCCCCTGGCAATTTTGCATCCCCAATGTCTTGAGATCATGCTGACCGAGTTTGGTGGCCATCGGTGGAAAGGCCTAGTAGGAGTATTTCAAATTCCATTGCATGCACTTTTTAGACATCCCTGAACAGCCGACTTCCTGTTTGGCGAAGCACGGACTATGAGTGTGAAATTTGTTCGGCCCGATGAGGTCTATATGTGTATGAATTTTGGTGACTGTAGGTCAACCGTTGTGCGCTCCAGAGCCCTTTAAAAGTCACAATTTTTAACGCTTTGCCACGCCCCCCCCAGGTGACCCCCCCCATGTCAAAGTCTGTCCGGCCCTGATGGCCGCAGGTTCCAATGTGTGTGCAAAGTTTCAAGAGTTTTCGTGTATGTTAAGGTCCCCGAAATCCCCCAAAACATTGAAAAAAAAAAATAAAAATAATAATAATAATAATTAAAGCTGCAAGCAGCGATGACCGGGCCCTCGCCGTCTGTGCAGTCGCCATCCCGATAGCATCAGGAAAACGTTGCCCAGTTGGCACATGCATTCACAGTAACCCTTTGGACTAACCCTAACTGTCTCTCCTCCTGTCTGACTCTTTCTCTTACCACCCATCCCCCCTCCTTACACTCAGCCACTTACCACACAAACACACATATAGAGTGCAGAGCAGAGTGAGATCAGATATGTTTTTTAATTTTCTTTCATTCGTGGAGTTTTGTAAAATTATGAAATGAACTGTGTTTGATCAGAATGAATAGTTATTTGTATGAAAAAAGATTCAAAGAGTTAGGATGCTGCACTTTAAATATATAATAAATCATTGAAAATTGAAAATGGAAAATGAAATTCTAAGCACACTATCTGCCTTATAAACACAGGAAACAAATATTTGAAGGTTTTTTTTATTTTTATTTATTTGCCATGGCAACAGCATTTGATGCATCAGGGACGCCTTTACAGACTCTCGTCGGCCGTGTTTTTACATTATTCTGATGAAGTTTGAAGAAAATCTAGTACAAATATATTGTTCGTTGTTCGTTCGTGTTTGTTAGTTCATTAACCATTGTTAACAAAAGAGACCCTATTTTAAATAGTTACCATGTTTTATGATCTACAACCATTTTTAAATATTATTTTAATGATCTATAAGCATCTGTGAAATAATTATAAACAAATATATTAAAAATAAATACATATTAACTTAGTTGATGTATTTGTTTCTCATTCTAATTAAGTGAACTGAGCAGTATAGTGTCATACCTATAAGATTTTTTATTCTATCAGTGAGAGTGTATATATGTATATAAATCATATAATTTTTCCTTAAAAGATTAAAAAAAAGATTTTAATGCTCTTTAAGCACCTATAAAAAATAATTATGTAAAAGTACATTGACAGTACAGTATATATCAACTGATTCTATGGATTATTTTCATTCTTATACACTGAGAATGAGCTAAATAGCATTATTGTTCAAACGATTCCTTATCTTATGAGGACCTCTAGTGTTCATCCCTGGTATTGGAGCTTTAATCTGACAAATTTATGTGACACTTTTAATGTTTTTGGGGCCTCTGAGCATGATAACATTTTGAAACTACACGTATTTCCTAAGAATTTCTTGTTCTTTATATGTAAAAAGTTTTGATGAGTTAGAATAATGCAATTTAAAGATATATGAAAATAACTCTTCATCTTTTTTATTGTTACTTTCATAAATCACCACATCAACACCATTCAAGATATCCCAAAGCCGTTCACAATTTAACATCTTCAGTATACAAAGTTTGGTGTGCACTGTCTGATTCTGCTATGAGTGATATGAATTTATTCACAGCTATATTTTTCCAAAAATCCACATTCAAATCAAAATAGCTGATTTCCTGTTGGTCGTAGCTAATGGGTGTAAATTAGAAAGTTGTCTGGCTTGATGAGACCAATATACCGACCAAGTTTGATGTCTGTAGCTACAACTAACCCTCCAACTTTTGTCAAAAGGTGGCGCTATAGAGTGTCTCCAACAAATCACCACATCAACACCGTTCAAGATATCCCAAAGCCGTTCACAATATAGGGAACATTTTCCCTATATTCTGAGGTTGATGATAACAAAATGTTATTATTGCTTGCTTTACGTCCACCACTTCTGCTTAAATGTCATCGTTACCTATCTGTACAATTTGTGTGTGGATATTGCTTTGCAGGTGACTCCTGTTATAAGACATCACTTTTAAGTGCTACATAACTAAGAAAGAATCAATTAGGAAAACGGTGCCCAGTTGGCACATGCATTCACAGTAACCCTCAGTCAGTTGGATTTAAAGTTTACTAAATTGAAAGGGTTAAACTTTAAAATCAACACACAGACACATACACACAATATATAAAATTACCAACCAGTTTCATTTGTTAACATTAACTATATTAGTTAACATGAACAATAATTAAATAGTATTTATTAATGTTAATTAATATTAAGCTAAAAAAAGTATTCATATATTGTTTAATGGTAAAAAAGTATATTTTAACATTAGTTTATGAACTGTGAATTAACATGAACATGAACACAGTTCACGTGGGTGTACAGCAATACACAAAGTGCTCTATAAACGCTTCTTTCTTTCAAAATATCTTTAAAAATCAAGTTGAGTATTGTAATGGGGCGATATATATATAACTGATCTTAAAATGGTAAAATTTTCAGATGTTTTGAACAGATAACAGCAAAGTTTGTTTTGTTGACAAAGTTTGTCTTGAAACTGTTAATTAAAATGTTATATTCAATAAATAACACTATGAAAATAAATGTCTATCAATGAAGATAAACCGCTCATGCTAAAAAGTTGTATTTTTCTTAATCTTTTGCTATGTGACTGAATAGGACATGTTCATGGTACAGTTCAGTAAAAAATAAATAAAAAAACAACAACTGCAAAATACAAACAATGAAAGACTTAGTGACCCTTTATATTTTCTCAAAATATCAGACTCTCAAAGATCAAACATATTTATGTAACATCAATGTGCTTTTTTTCCTCAAAGATGGTCTTAAGCAAAACAGCATGTTCCACTGGTCTCTCTCCCTTACACCCCTCCCCCCTTCAGTCACTCTTCAGTGACTCAATGGTGACTGAACACAGACAGGCACAGGCAGAGTGACAGCAGGCTTCTGATTTCTTTTTTTAATTTTCTTTAATTCGTAGAAGCTTGAATTAAATTGATATTTACAGCACTTGCTCAGAATGATAAGATCTCTGTGTGAAAAAAGTTTTAAATAGTTAAGATGCTGCACTTTAAAGATATAGAAAATGACGGTTATACATCTTTAAAAAATCACCACGTCAACACCGTTCAAGATATCCCAAAACCGCTCGCAATTTAACATCTTCAGAATCTTCTCTCCATGTTAAAAAAGTTTGGTGTGAACAGCTGGTTGTTCTTAGGAGGAGTATAAATTTGTTTACAGCCTGATTTTTCCAAAAATCCACATTCAAATCAAAATAGCCGGCTTTCTGTTGGTCTTAGCTAATGAGTTTGATTTAGAAAGTTGTCCAGATTGATGAGAACAATATATGTACAGAGTTTGGTGACTGTAGGAAAAACTAACCCCCCAACTTTTGTCAAAAGATGGCGCTATAGAGTGCCTGCTCCACGCCCATTTATGACCTTTTGCCAGTGTCTAACTATCATTAATATTGACGTGTGTGTTGAGTTTCATGAAATTCTAAGCATGTTATCTGCCTCGAAAAGACAGGAATCAAATTTTAAAGTTTGACGCGTTGCCATGGCAACAGTATTTGATTTATCATCGACCCCTTTACATATTCTCATCGGCCGTGTTTTGACATTATTTTGATGAAGTTTGAAGAAAATCAAGTAAAATTAAGAGGCTGATTTCAAAGGATTTTGAAAATGACACGCTTCCTGCTGCCAGTTGGTGGCGCTATAACTTTGACTCATAATAGTCACATTTATGGAATCGGCATCATACAACAAACAAACTGGTGAAGTTTCATAAGAATCAAGCAATGTGTGCAACAGTAATTAGACACTTCCTGTTTCTCATTTCTCGCCATAACTTTGTCGCCTTGCCACGGCCAAACCGTTCGAGATATCAAAAATCCCCTCGCAATTTAGCGTCCCCAATGTCTTGAGATCATGCTGACCGAGTTTGGTGACAATCCTATGGAAACCCTGGGAGGAGTACGTTAAATTCCAGAGCATGCGCTTTTTAAACAGCCCTAAATATCTCACTTCCTGTTGCGTTCAGCCCATGACATAGAGTACAAAAGTTGTTTGGCTCAGTGAGATCTATATGTGTACCGAGTTTCATATCAATACGTGCAAGTATGTGTGCGCAGTACATCAAGTTTTCAAACTGTGTTCCAGGGGGCGCTGTAGAGGCCCTGAACCACGCCCGGGTCCCAGCCTCTGTGGCGTCCGGACGACGGCAGATTCCGACATGTGTGCAAATTTTCAAGAGTTTTTGAGTATGTTAAGGCCCCCAAAAGTGCCCCAACGGTTGAAAAAAAAAAAAAAAAAATAAAAAAAAATAAGAACCCTTAGAAGAACAATAGGGCCTTCGCCCTTTTGGGCTCGGGCCCTAATAATTAAAGCTGCAAGCAGCGATGACCGGGCCCTCGCCGTCTGTGCAGTCGCCATCCCGATAGCATCAGGAAAACGGTGCCCAGTTGGCACATGCATTCACAGTAACCCTTTGGACTAACCCTAACTGTCTCTCCTCCTCTCTGACTCTTTCTATTACCACCCATCCCCCCTCCTTACACTCAACCATTTACCACACAAACACACACATTGAGTGCAGAGCAGAGTGAGATCAGATATGTTTTTTTTATTTTCTTTCATTCGTGGAGTTTTGTATAATTATGAAATGAACTGTGTTTGATCAGAATGAATAGTTATTTGTATGAAAAAAGTTTCAGAGTTAGGATGCTGCACTTTAAATATATAATAAATCACTGAAAATTGAAAATGGAAAATGAAATTCTAAGCACGCTATCTGCCTTAAATATCACAGGAAACAAATATTTGAATGTATTTTTTATTTTTATTTATTTGCCATGGCAACAGCATTTGATGCACCAGGGCTTTTACATTATTCTGATGAAGTTTGAAGAAAATCGAGCACAAATATATTGTTCGTTGTTTGTTCGTGTTTGTTAGTTCATTAACCATTGTTAACAAAAGAGACCCTATTTTAAATAGTTACCATGTTTTATGGTCTACAAGCATTTTTAAATATTATTTTAATAATCTATAAGCATCTGTGAAATAATTATAAACAAATATATTAAAAATAAATACATATTAACTTAGTTGATTTTTTTTGGCCTTTTTGTATTTGTTTCTCATTCTAATTAAGTGAACTGAGCAGTATAGTGTCATACTTATAAGATTTTTTGTTCTACCAGTGAGAGTGTATATATGTATTTAAATCATATAATTTTTCCTTAAAAGATAAAAAAAAAGATTTTAATGCTCTTTAAGCACCTATACAAAATAATTATGTAAAAGTACACTGACAGTACAGTATATATCAACTGATTCTATGGATTATTGTCATTCTTATACACTGACAATGAGCTAAATAGCATTAGAGGTCAAACGATTCCTTATCTTATGAGGACCTCTAGTGTTCATCCCTGGTACAGATCTGGCCATTAAAAATGCGTCTATTTTCACGCGGCAGCCTGCAATTCGGCACGCGAGGCCACGCGTCATGCCGCAGCGGCTTTTTTAGATTTTTTTACAACGTGGTTGCACTTCATACAATATCCACCAGGTGGCGCAAGGAACAACATTCTGTAGCCAAACCCTGCACAAAGAGGGATATTTGGACAGTATTTACGTCTGTATTTCATTCTGTATGTAACGGCAAAGTATTTATAATTTCGTTTCTTTTTTATTAAGGTAATTTAGAAAAAAAAAGTTTGGAGCATTTTTGTTCGTTAAACGTAAGCTTTTTGTTTCTTAAAGACCAAGCGGCAGACAGTGAGTTTACCTACTCTGTTTTTCAATTTGCCTTCTCAAATCACGAATTGGCTAAAATAAAATCCATAGATGTAAAACAAAAGATTTAAATACTAAGAGATATAAATGTGTGCTATTAGGTGCCAATCGTTTGTGCGGAGAGTGCAAAACACATTTTTAGGACATGAAGGATCAAGCTCGATCAGTTACATTTTTTTCAGTGGAAAATATGTAACCACTATTTTTTGTCAGACATGATAAATAAATATGTAGAAAGACTTAAATTACTACTTAACGAAAAAAAACGAGGATTTGAGGAGGACTGTTAACTGCATCATCACTGACTCAGAAAACAGTAGTTTCTAAATAAATAATTAAAATATCTCCTTACTGTTTGACAGTCAAGGTATTTACTTGTTCCAGTGTTTTGTGGCAAGCTTTAAATGTAGTTGTTGTTATATTTGTCTTGAAAATATCGATATACCAACAACTATATTTTCTATATATTTTCATCTGTGTGCGTGCGTGCGCGTATATAGATAGATAGATAGATAGATAGATAGATAGATAGATAGATAGATAGATAGATAGATAGATAGATAGATAGATAGATAGATAGATGAAAATAGAGAAAATATAGTTCAAGAACAAAATATAGAACAAAATGTGTACACACAAATGTTAATATACACTTTAAAAATATTAAATGATATCTGTTTAAAAAACTGTTTCACATGAAAAATATAATTTTATTGCATGTCGCGGTGTTATGTGTAGTTGAGTCAAAGAAGGCTACAGTTAGCCAGCTCTAGATCAGTGAGTCTCAAGCCACCCCCCTTCCCCTGGTTTGCATTTGTATAGCTCCAGTAATCATTTACATATAAAAGCTACACCGAGGCCAAGGTGACATGAATCATGGGGGGTGTCAGGTGCTAAGCCTTCCACATCAATTTTTGGCAGTTCCCTACAATTATCTGTGCTAACTGCGCATTCCTGTGAACAGCCATTAACCTGAAACTTCTGCGACAATTCACAGTGTCGTTAAATGACGAAAACCACTTTTTTCATGCAGTGTACATCGCAAAACCTCTAGTGTCTTCATGTACTGTATATTGAAGTTTAGACAGTTTGCAAGAATATTTAGTATCACTGGTGTGAAAATGCTGTTAGATGGCGGTGGAGTAAACGGGAGTTGAGACTGGCAGATCCAGCTATTTTAGGCTACTTTGAATTTAAAGTTCAGGTTGCATTGTCCGATAAAAAAAAAATAAAAATGATCAGAACTATCAGCACAGTATATAACACTAATCTGGTTGCACAATAGAAAGAAATATGCAAACACTAGCCATGAGCCGTGTCAATTTCGACACAAAGGGAAGTGGGAACTATTTGTTTTTTTCAGTTATTTTAAAAGTAGCAGTTAATGAGGCGATCAGCGGCAGTATAAAGAGCGAAATGTTTATGAATAGCCGAATGGGGATGGGGGGTGAATGCTGCCTGTTTTGCCTTGTAATCAACATTTTATTGAGACTGTTTTTGGGGGGGTCCAACTGTGTAGCATTCGGTTTAATTGCGGATTCAGCATTCAAATGCATGCCAGGGAAAAGGGGAAAGCTTTCCTCACACGCTCCACCTATGATACACCCTCTTATCACAAAACATTAGTGTCCACACCCCTGACACACTGTACGAATATATACAGTCCATCCATCTGTAAAGTCATCTCAAAATGACCAAAATCAGCAAGCTGCATTCCCAAGACATCAGGGTGATGAGGTCTGCTGGAAGTTCTACTCAAGAAATATCCCGACATCTGAAATCCATTGGTGTACACGCTACATTGAGCACTATCCGGAGACACTACAAAGAAAGATCATCACACAAACGTAATCCTCGCAAAATAACGGAGTAAGTTACCCACTGCATGACGCGAACACAAACACTGGCCTAAATACCGGTTAATGCTAAGTGGTGGTTATGCATAAACTGTCAAATGTTTAACTATTTTCTGTTTTGCCCTTGATTTTAGAGACATTGTCCTATCCATAGAGAATATCACTCATCAGAATGATGAACTGGTGTCATGTTCCGTGAAAAAACAGCTATGGCGTGACAGCGGAGTGGAAATAAGCGAGCGATCCATTCGGAGGATAAGGCAAAAGCTTGGGTGGAAGTATGGGAAAACTCAACATTGTCCCATGATCAGAGACAAAAATAAAGAGTTACGTCTCCAACAAGCCCAAAAATGGATTGCTGAGAAGGAGTCATTTCACGATGTAATTTTCACTGATGAAACAACAGTGGCTTTGGACCGCTTTGCCACCATGTCATTTCGTAGAAGTGGGAGACACGTGTCTAAACCAAAGCCAAAGCACCCGCTAAAAGTTCATGTTTGGGGAGCAATATCCAGACTGGGTCCGGGACCGATTGCAATCTTCGAAGGCATAATGGACCGGTCTTTCTTTGAAAATGCTATTGTAACAGAAACTGCTGCCCCATACATTAGGGAAAACTTCGGAGCACATCACCGTTTTTTCCAGGACAATGACCCGAAGCACACTGCTGCAGGCAGACTCATTGCTGAACAGGGTGTAAACTGGGTGAAGACTCCCGCCGAATCCCCCGACATGAATCCCATTGAAATGGTGTGGCATGCTCTGAAAGATTATATTCGAAAAGTAGCAAAACCAACTACAAAGTCTGACTTAATTGATGCCATAAATAAATTCTGGTTTGAGGAACTTACAGCAGTGGCATGCAACAAGTACATAAACAGACTGTTTAAAGTTCTTCCGGCTGTGGTGAAACATCAGGGTGGACATACTGGAATGTAACGATGTATAAAGTTGTTTAAAAATGTCTAAGCATTGGCAAAACTGTAAAATGAAAATAAAATGTACATTAATGATCACTTGAATAAATAAGCTTTTTTAACGTTGTTGTTCAGAATCTGCTGTTATCAAAAACATAAAATAATACTGATAATACTGATAAAAATGCATAAACACGAGTTTAATGCATAAATAAACCTGAGTGAGCATAGTAGCCCGGGATTATCAGAGATAGGTTTATTAATATTTCATTTTGAGTTAAGAAATTATTATATTAATTGTTATAGAAATTAATACAATATTACATAATTATATAGGCGTTGCTGTATATGCCAATGCTGTCTGTGCGCGATTTAGACAGCATTCACAAGTGTATCATGAATAAATATTACATGTATTTCCAATTAAAAAGCCCTACAAGAAACATTTCATGCATCACACACAGTCTTGTCCATTAACTGATCCTCTTTTTTTCCGTATTATTCGTTTATATCCATTATTTTCAACTTCATTTTGATCTCTTTACATAACATTCTGGGCTGCGTTTCGATTAATTTTAGTGCTTAAAAGCGTTTTCATTTTGTGAGCGTTCGTTATTGTTTCACGTGCCTTTCCCAAAAGTGCACTTAACACAATTGCAAATTGCAATTAATATACAAATCATTGAAGAGTGAATTATTCACGTAGTTTCATTTGGAAATAATTTATTGTCACACAGTGAAATAGGCCTACATTCCTTATATTAACTGATAGTATTTTTTTCCGTGTTGGTATTAATATTATTATCATTATCATTATTATTACTATTAGTAATAATATTACTATTAGCCAGTTATTATTGTATATATTTTTAGTTTCGTTTATATTCGTTTCCCCCACCCTTAATTTTGCTCTCTTTACTTAACGTTCATGTAAATGATACTGTAAATGCTTGACATATGCTATATGACTGAATTTTACTGGAATGTAGTTTAAAGGTTGAATTGAACATATTTTATTTTGTTTCGTCTAATTAATAGACTAGACTATATAATTACTAAACTGTTTTACTGAGGAATGCATCATTCACGTAGTTTCATTTGTAAATGAAAACATGCTAATTTATCGTCACACACGGGGAGAAATACAATCAAAAATTTTATTGGCATAATTGTCAGGTGTTAAAAATAAATAGCCCTAA